>NW_027640760.1:0-201000 GCF_949752795.1 Hyperoodon ampullatus
ATTCCATAGTTGGTTTTTGGAACGGTACCTGTGCTTATATCAAACTCTGGTTTTATGCATCACCCCACCTCTCCTTCCCCCTTAAGCAGGCATAAGAGTGTTTTCTAAATGTGAGACACTGCTCTCTTTCCTAACTCAGTTCAAGTGTAGCCATGTTTACAGGATCTTCATAAGTGATATCTTATGATAAGTTTCTCTTTCTGTGTGACTTATTTCACTTAGAATCATCGTACCTGAATCCACCCATTTTGCTGCTACTGGTCTTATGACATTGATTTCATGGCTGAGGGATATTCCATCGTACGTAAGTACCACAATTTTTTGAACCATTTTTATATTTCCTGGGATATTTAAGGTGTACCCAAGTTGAGGTCCTTGTAAGCAGTGCAGCCCTAGGTTTTGGGGTGGCTCTGTCTTATTGATTTTCAGTTTTCCCAAGGTATATTCCCTAGACTGGAAGTGCCCTTGGCTCTGTAGCTCTGTTGTTTACTTATTTTAGGGAACACAATGTACTCCTCCAGAGAGGCAGTTGGCAATTTACATCCCGCCCATCAGCATAACAAGGCTCCCTGTTCTCCAGGGCCAGTCTTGCCTTTCTGGTTTTTACACATCTTGTGGATGTCCCTTTTGACCGGTGGGAAGTGATACTTCTTTGTAGTGCAGATTTGCATTGCCCGCTTGCTTGCTTGGCCAAAAAGGGCGTATGCGTTTTCTCCTGAATATATTCAGGAGAAAACGCATACGCCCTTTTTGGCCAAGTGCATCATTGTCGAAGTTGTGCCCCTCTTCCTGTGCTTTAAAGGCGATTCCAACGTACCTCTTGAAATATGTTTCCTGCTATTCTGCCTCGCTTTCAAGTCCGCCTCGTTGCCTTCCCTCAACAGATTTTTGGACGATACTTGTCTTTTATTACTCGGCCAGGTTGTGAATTGCTGTGCCCCTGAGCTCCATTTTTCAACTCGTTTTTGGTGAGCTGACCGCAAGTCTAACATTTTGGTTCAGGACCTATACTGGTTCCCGGTGGGTGGCTGAGACTTTGTTTAATTCTTCTTCCTGCCGGGAAATTACAGTGATAGGTGCCCGTCCAAATGCCTAACAGCTACTCTCTCATTGGTTCTCCCTCTTCCCTTTCATCCTCTGCCAAATTGGCAACCTGTGCGAACCAGGAGTTTACAGGGGCTGACTCTCCATGTTGGGAGGTTGATAGTAAAGCAGATGGAAAGTAAAACCGGAGCACCAGGAGAGGGACTATTCGTTGAGTTTTAGAAACCTTTCGTATTCACAGTGTGTCCGTTCTCTAGGTTTCCCGTACATGTTATAACTGTAATAATATTCCCATCAACCTGGAGAGTTGGGACCCATGGAATGGGTGACATGCATTATTGCTTTAAAGGGTCTGCATTTGCTCAACCAATCTCACCAATCCTCTCAGTCCCAAGTGTCCAGCCTTATGCCACATCCAGGTGTCGTTGTAGAAAGGGTCATTCCAGGTTTCATCAGAGACCCTGAAGGAATTGTAAAGAATTTCCCAGTTTTTTGTTTTGTTTTTGAAATTCCTTTTTATAGTGGGTTTGAGCTGATTCTCGCTGCCATGTTTATGCCAGTATAGACACACTAGATTCCCTTATGGAGACATATCAATACATAGGTTTTAAGATTCTTACTAGTCAGATATATTCCTCTGCGGGAAATATGGGGTTTTGAGTCCCTTTCACTGAGGAAGGTGTAGGTCTTGTCTGTTCCATAGTTGGTTTTTGGAACGGTACCTGTGCTTATATCAAACTCTGGTTTTATGCATCACCCCACCTCTCCTTCCCCCTTAAGCAGGCATAAGAGTGTTTTCTAAATGTGAGACACTGTTCTCTTTCCTAACTCAGTTCAAGTGTAGCCATGTTACAGCATCTTCATAAGTGATATCTTATGATAAGTTTCTTTTTCTGTGTGACTTATTTCACTTAGAATCATCGTACCTGAATCCACCCATTTTGCTGCTACTGGTCTTATGACATTGATTTCATGGCTGAGGGATATTCCATGGTACGTAAGTACCACAATTTTTTGAACCATTTTTATATTTCCTGGGATATTTAAGGTGTACCCAATTTGAGGTCCTTGTAAGCAGTGCAGCCCTAAATTTGGGGTGGCTCTGTCTTATTGATCTTCAGTTTTCCCAAGGTATATTCCCTAGACTGGAAGTGCCCTTGGCTCTGTAGCTCTGTTCTTTACTTGTTTTAGGGAACACAATGAACTCCTCCAGAGAGGCAGATGGCAATTTACATCTCGCCCATCAGCATAACAAGGCTCCCTGTTCTCCAGGGCCGGTCTTGCCTTTCTGGTTCTTACACATTTTGTGGATGTCCCTTTTGACCGGTGGGAAGTGATACTTCTTTGTAGTGCAGATTTGCATTGCCCGCTTGCTTGCTTGGCCAAAAAGGGCGTATGCGTTTTCTCCTGAATATATTCAGGAGAAAACGCATACGCCCTTTTTGGCCAAGTGCATCATTGTCGAAGTTGTGCCCCTCTTCCTGTGCTTTAAAGGCGATTCCAACGTACCTCTTGAAATCTGTTTCCTGCTATTCTGCCTCGCTTTCAAGTCCGCCTCGCTGCCTTCCCTCAACAGATTTTTGGACGATAGTTGTCCTTTATTACTCGGCCAGTTTGTGAATTGCTGTGCCCCTGAGCTCCATTTTTCAGCTCGTTTTTTGTGAGCTGACCGCAAGTCCAACATTTTGGTTCAGGACCTATGCTGGTTCCCGGTGGGGGGCTGAGACTTTGGTTAATTCTTCTTCCTGCCGGGAAGTTAGAGTGATATGTGCCCGTCCAAATGCCTAACAGCAACTCTCTCATTGGTTCTCCCTCTTCCCTTTCATCCTCTGACAAATTGGCAACCTGTGCGAACCAGGAGGTTAAAGGGGCTGTCTCTCCAAGTTGGGAGGTTGATAGTAAAGAAGATGGAAAGTCAATCCGGAGCACCAGGAGAGGGACTATTCGTTGAGTTTTAGAAACCTTTCGTATTCACAGTGGGTCCGTTCTCTAGGTTTCCCGTACATGTTATAGCTGTAGTAATATTCCCTTCAACCTGCATAGTTGGGACCCATGGAATGGGTGCCAGGCATTTGTGCTTTAAAGGGTCTGCATTTGCTCACCCAATCTCACCAATCCTCTCAGTCCCAAGTGTCCAGCCTTATGCCACATCCAGGTGTCGTTGTAGAAAGGGTCATTCCAGGTTTCATCAGAGACCCTGAAGGAATTGCAAAGAATTTCCCAGTTTTTTTGTTTTGTTTTTGCAATTCCTTTTTATAGTGGGTTTGAGCTGATTCTCGCTGCCATGTTTATGCCAGTCTAGATACACTTGATTCCCTTACGGAGACATATCAATACATAGGTTTTAAGATTCTTACTAGTCAGATATATTCCTCTGCGGGAAATATGGGGTTTTGAGTCCCTTTCACTGAGGAAGGTGTAGGTCTTGTCTATTCCATAGTTCGTTTTTGGAACGGTACCTGTGCTTATATCAAACTCTGGTTTTATGCATCACCCCACCTCTCCTTCCCCCTTAAGCAGGCATAAGAGTGTTTTCTAAATGTGAGACACTGCTCTCTTTCCTAACTCAGTTCAAGTGTAGCCATGTTTACAGGATCTTCATAAGTGATATCTTATGATAAGTTTCTCTTTTTGTGTGACTTATTTCACTTAGAATCATCGTACCTGAATCCACCCATTTTGCTGCTACTGGTCTTATGACATTGATTTCATGGCTGAGGGATATTCCATCGTACGTAAGTACCACAATTTTTTGAACCATTTTTATATTTCCTGGGATATTTAAGGTGTACCCAAGTTGAGGTCCTTGTAAGCAGTGCAGCCCTATGTTTTGGGGTGGCTCTGTCTTATTGATTTTCAGTTTTCCCAAGGTATATTCCCTAGACTGGAAGTGCCCTTGGCTCTGTAGCTCTGTTGTTTATTTGTTTTAGGGAACACAATGTACTCCTCCAGAGAGGCAGTTGGCAATTTACATTCCACCCATCAGCATAACAAGGCTCCCTGTTCTCCAGGGCCAGTCTTGCCTTTCTGGTTTTTACACATTTTGTGGATGTCCCTTTTGACAGGTGGGAAGTGATACTTTTTGTAGTGGAGATTTGCATTGCCCGCTTGCTTGCTTGGCCAAAAAGGGCGTATGCGTTTTCTCCTGAATATATTCAGGATAAAACGCATACGCCCTTTTTGGCCAAGTGCATCATTGTCGAAGTTGGTCCCCTCTTCTTGTGCTTTAAAGGCGATTCCAACGTACCTCTTGAAATCTGTTTCCTGCTATTCTGCCTCGCTTTCAAGTCCACCTCGTTGCCTTCCCTCAACAGATTTTTGGACGATAGCTGTCCTTTATTACTCGGACAGTTTGTGAATTGCTGTGCCCCTGAGCTTCATTTTTCAACTCGTTTTTGGTGAGCTGACTGCAAGTCCAACATTTTGGTTCAGGACCTATGCTGGTTCCCGGTGGGGGGCTGAGACTTTGGTTAATTCTTCTTCCTGCCGGGAAGTTAGAGTGATATATGCCCGTCCAAATGCCTAACAGCTACTCTCTCATTGGTTCTCCCTCTTCCCTTTCATCCTCTGCCAAATTGGAAACCTGTGCGAACCAGGAGGTTAAAGGGGCTGTCTCTCCAAGTTGGGAGCTTGATAGTAAAGCAGATGGAAAGTCAAACCGGAGCACCAGGAGAGGGACTATTCGTTGAGTTTTAGAAACCTTTCGTATTCACAGTGGGTCCGTTCTCTAGGTTTCCCGTACATGTTATAGCTGTAGTAATATTCCCTTCAACCTGGAGAGTTGGGACCCATGGAAAGGGTGCCAGGCATTTGTGCTTTAAAGGGTCTGCATTTGTTCACCCAATCTCACCAATCGTCTCAGTCCCAAGTGTCCCTCCTTATGCCATATCCAGCTGTCATTGTAGATAGGGTCATTCCAGGTTTCATCAGAGACCCTGAAGGAATTGTAAAGAATTTCCAGGTTTTTTTGTTTTGTTTTTAAAATTCCTTTTTATAGTGGGTTTGAGCTGATTCTCGCTGCCATGTTTATGCCAGTCTAGACACACTTGATTCCCTTACGGAGACATATCAATACATAGGTTTTAAGATTCTTACTAGTCAGATATATTCCTCTGCGGGAAATATGGGGTTTTGAGTCCCTTTCACTGGGAAGGTGTAGGTCTTGTCTATTCCATAGTTGGTTTTTGGAACGGTACCTGTGCTTATAACAAACTCTGGTTTTATGCATCACCCCACCTCTCCTTCCCCCTTAAGCAGGCATAAGAGTGTTTTCTAAATGTGAGTCTCTGTTCTCTTTCCTAACTCAGTTCAAGTGTAGCCATGTTTACAGGATCTTCATAAGTGATATCTTATGATAAGTTTCTTTTTCTCTGTGACTTATTTCACTTAGAATCACCATACATGAATCCACCCATTTTGCTGGTACTGGTCTTATGACATTGATTTCATGGCTGAGGGATATTCCATCGTACGTAAGTACCACAAATTTTTGAACCATTTTTATATTTCCTGGGATATTTAAGGTGTAGCCAAGTTGAGGTCCTTGTAAGCAGTGCAGCCCTAAATTTTGGGGTGGCTCTGTCTTATTGATTTTCGGTTTACCCAAGGTATATTCCCTAGACTGGACGTGCCCTTGGCCCTGTAGCTCTGTTCTTTACTTGTTTTAGGGAACAGAATGTACTCCTCCAGAGAGGCAGTTGTCAATTTACATCCCGCCCATCAGCATAACAAGGCTCCCTGTTCTCCAGGGCCTGTCTTGCCTTTCTGGTTTTTACACATTTTGTGGATGTCCCTTTTGACCGGTGGGAAGTGATACTTCTTTGTAGTGCAGATTTGCATTGCCCGCTTGCTTGCTTGGCCAAAAAGGGCGTATGCGTTTTGTCCTGAATATATTCAGGAGAAAACGCATATGCCCTTTTTGGCCAAGTGCATCATTGTCGAAGTTGTGCCCCTCTTCCTGTGCTTTAAAGGCGATTCCAACATACCTCTTGAAATCTGTTTCCTGCTATTCTGCCTCGCTTTCAAGTCCGCCTCGCTGCCTTCCCTCAACAGATTTTTGGACGATAGTTGTCCTTTATTACTCGGCCAGTTTGTGAATTGCTGTGACACTGAGCTCCATTTTTCAACTCGTTTTTTGTGAGCTGACCGCAAGTCCAGCATTTTGGTTCAGGACCTATGCTGCTTGCCGGTTGTGGGCTGAGACTTTGGTTAATTCTTCTTCCTGCCGGGAAGTTAGAGTGATATGTGCCCGTTCAAATGCCTAACAGCTACTCTCTCATTGGTTCTCCCTCTTCCCTTTCATCCTCTGCCAAATTGGAAACCTGTGCGAACCAGGAGGTTAAAGGGGCTGTCTCTCCAAGTTGGGAGATTGATAGTAAAGCAGATGGAAAGTCAAACCGGAGCACCAGGAGAGGGACTATTCGTTGAGTTTTAGAAACCTTTCGTATTCACAGTGTGTCCGTTCTCTAGGTTTCCCGTACATGTTATAACTGTAGTAATATTCCCTTCAACCTGGAGAGTTGGGACCCATGGAATAGGTTCCATGCATTATTGCTTTAAAGGGTCTGCATTTGTTCACCCAATCTCACCAATCGTCTCAGTCCCAAGTGTCCAGCCTTATGACACATCCAGCTGTCGTTGTAGATAGGGTCATTCCAGGTTTCATCAGAGACCCTGAAGGAATTGTAAAGAATTTCCCAGTTTTTTTTGTTTTGTTTTTGAAATTCCTTTTTATAGTGGGTTTGAGCTGATTCTCGCTGCCATGTTTATGCCAGTCTAGACACACTTAATTCCCTTATGGAGATATATCAATACATAGGTTTTAAGATTCTTAGTAGTCTGATATATTCCTCTGCGGGAAATATGGGGTTTTGAGTCCCTTTCACTGAGGAAGGTGTAGGTCTTGTCTATTCCATAGTTGGTTTTTGGAACGGTACCTGTGCTTATATCAAACTCTGGTTTTATGCATCACCCCACCTCTCCTTCCCCCTTAAGCAGGCATAAGAGTGTTTTCTAAATGTGACACACTGTTCTCTTTCCTAACTCAGTTCAAGTGTAGCCATGTTTATAGGATCTTCATAAGTGATATCTTATGATAAGTTTCTTTTTCTGTGTGACTTATTTCACTTAGAATCATCGTACCTGAATCCACCCATTTTGCTGCTACTGGTCTTATGACATTGATTTCATGGCTGAGGGATATTCCATCGTACGTAAGTACCACAATTTTTTGAACCATTTTTATATTTCCTGGGATACTTAAAGTGTATCCAAGTTGAGGTCCCTGTAAGCAGTGCAGCCCTAAATTTTGGGGTGGCTCTGTCTTATTGATTTTCAGTTTTCCCAAGGTATATTCCCTAGACTGGAAGTGCCCTTGGCTCTGTAGCTCTGTTGTTTACTTGTTTTAGGGAACACAATGCACTCCTCCAGAGAGGCAGTTGGCAATTTACATCCCGCCCATCAGCATAACAAGGCTCCCTGTTCTCCAGGGCCTGTCTTGCCTTTCTGGTTTTTACACATTTTGTGGATGTCCCTTTTGACCGGTTGGAAGTGATACTTCTTTGTAGTGCACATTGGCATTGCCCGCTTGCTTGCTTGGCCAAAAATGGCGTATGCATTTTCTCCTGAATATATTCAGGAGAAAACACATACACCCTTTTTGGCCAACTGCATCATTGTCGAAGTTGTGCCCCTCTTCCTGTGCTTTAAAGGCGATTCCAACGTACCTCTTGAAATCTGTTTCCTGCTATTCTGCCTCGCTTTCAAGTCCGCCTCGCTGCCTTCCCTCAACAGATTTTTGGACGATAGTTGTCCTTTGTTACTCGGCCAGTTTGTGAATTGCTGTGACACTGAGCTCCATTTTTCAACTCGTTTTTTGTGAGCTGACCGCAAGTCCAGAATTTTGGTTCAGGACCTATGCTGGTTCCCGGTGGTGGGCTGAGACTTTGGTTAATTCTTCTTCCTGCCGGGAAGTTAGAGTGATATGTGCCCCTTCAAATGCCTAACAGCTACTCTCTCATTGGTTCTCCCTCTTCCCTTTCATCCTCTGCCAAATTGGAAACCTGTGCGAACCAGGAGGTTAAAGGGGCTGTCTCTCCAACTTGGGAGATTGATAGTAAAGCAGATGGAAAGTCAAACCGGAGCACCAGGAGAGGGACTATTCGTTGAGTTTTAGAAACCTTTCGTATTCACAGTGTGTCCGTTCTCTAGGTTTCCCGTACATGTTATAACTGTAGTAATATTCCCTTCAACCTGGAGAGTTGGGACCCATGGAATAGGTGCCATGCATTATTGCTTTAAAGGCTCTGCATTTGCTCACCCAATCTCACCAATCGTCTCAGTCCCAAGTGTCCAGCCTTATGCCACATCCAGCTGTCATTGTAGATAGGGTCATTCCAGGTTTCATCAGAGACCCTGAAGGAATTGTAAAGAATTTCCCAGTTTTTTTTGTTTTGTTTTTGAAATTCCTTTTTATAGTGGGTTTGAGCTGATTCTCGCTGCCATGTTTATGCCAGTCTAGACACACTTAATTCCCTTATGGAGATATATCAATACATAGGTTTTAAGATTCTTACTAGTCTGATATATTCTTCTGCGGGAAATATGGGGTTTTGAGTCCCTTTCACTGAGGAAGGTGTAGGTCTTGTCTATTCCATAGTTGGTTTTTGGAACGGTACCTGTGCTTATATCAAACTCTGGTTTTATGCATCACCCCACCTCTCCTTCCCCCTTAAGCAGGCATAAGAGTGTTTTCTAAATGTGAGACACTGTTCTCTTTCCTAACTCAGTTCAAGTGTAGCCATGTTTATAGGATCTTCATAAGTGATATCTTATGATAAGTTTCTTTTTCTGTGTGACTTATTTCACTTAGAATCATCGTACCTGAATCCACCCATTTTGCTGCTACTGGTCTTATGACATTGATTTCATGGCTGAGGGATATTCCATCGTACGTAAGTACCACAATTTTTTGAACCATTTTTATATTTCCTGGGATACTTAAGGTGTATCCAAGTTGAGGTCCTTGTAAGCAGTGCAGCCCTAAATTTTGGGGTGGCTCTGTCTTATTGATTTTCAGTTTTCCCAAGGTATATTCCCTAGACTGGAAGTGCCCTTGGCTCTGTAGCTCTGTTGTTTACTTGTTTTAGGGAACACAATGCACTCCTCCTGAGAGGCATTTGGCAATTTACATCCCCCCATCAGCATAACAAGGCTCCCTGTTCTCCAGGGCCTGTCTTGCCTTTCTGGTTTTTACACATTTTGTGGATGTCCCTTTTGAACGGTGGGAAGTGATACTTCTTTGTAGTGCAAATTTACATTGCCCGCTTGCTTGCTTGGCCAAAAAGGGCGTATGCGTTTTCTCCTGAATATATTCAGGAGAAAACGCATACGCCCTTTTTGGCCAAGTGCATCATTGTCGAAGTTGTGCCCCTCTTCCTGTGCTTTAAAGGCGATTCCAACGTACCTCTTGAAATCTGTTTCCTGCTATTCTGCCTCGCTTTCAAGTGCGCCTCGTTGCCTTCCCTCAACAGATTTTTGGACGATAGTTGTCCTTTATTACTCGGCCAGTTTGTGAATTGCTGTGCCCCTGAGCTCCATTTTTCAACTCGTTTTTGGTGAGCTGACCACAAGTCCAAAATTTTGGTTCAGGACCTATGCTGGTTCCCGGTGGTGGGCTGAGACTTTGGTTAATTATTCTTCCTGCCGGGAAGTTAGAGTGATATGTGCCCGTTCAAATGCCTATCAGCTACTCTCTCATTGGTTCTCCCTCTTCCCTTTCATCCTCTGCCAAATTGGAAACCTGTGCGAACCAGGAGGTTAAAGGGGCTGTCTCTCCAAGTTGGGAGATTGATAGTAAAGCAGATGGAAAGTCAAACCGGAGCACCAGGAGAGGGACTATTCGTTGAGTTTTAGAAACCTTTCGTATTCACAGTGTGTCCGTTCTCTAGGTTTCCCGTACATGTTATAACTGTAGTAATATTCCCTTCAACCTGGAGAGTTGGGACCCATGGAATAGGTGCCATGCATTATTGCTTTAAAGGGTCTGCCTTTGTTCACCCAATCTCACCAATCGTCTCAGTCCCAAGTGTCCAGCCTTATGCCACATCCAGCTGTCGTTGTAGATAGGGTCATTCCAGGTTTCATCAGAGACCCTGAAGGAATTGTAAAGAATTTCCCAGTTTTTTTTGTTTTGTTTTTGAAATTCCTTTTTATAGTGGGTTTGAGCTGATTCTCGCTGCCATGTTTATGCCAGTCTAGACACACTTAATTCCGTTATGGAGATAAATCAATACATAGGTTGTAAGATTCTTACTAGTCTGATATATTCCTCTGCGGGAAATATGGGGTTTTGAGTCCCTTTCACTGAGGAAGGTGTAGGTCTTGTCTATTCCATAGTTGGTTTTTGGAACGGTACCTGTGCTTATATCAAACTCTGGTTTTATGCATCACCCCACCTCTCCTTCCCCCTTAAGCAGGCATAAGAGTGTTTTCTAAATGTGAGACACTGTTCTCTTTCCTAACTCAGTTCAAGTGTAGCCATGTTTATAGGAACTTCATAAGTGATATCTTATGATAAGTTTCTTTTTCTGTGTGACTTATTTCACTTAGAATCATCGTACCTGAATCCACCCATTTTGCTGCTACTGGTCTTATGACATTGATTTCATGGCTGAGGGATATTCCATCGTATGTAAGTACCACAATTTTTTGAACCATTTTTATATTTCCTGGGATACTTAAGGTGTATCCAAGTTGAGGTCCTTGTAAGCAGTGCAGCACTAAATTTTGGGGTGGCTCTGTCTTATTGATTTTCAGTTTTCCCAAGGTATATTCCCTATACTGGAAGTGCCCTTGGCTCTGTAGCTCTGTTGTTTACTTGTTTTAGGGAACACAATGCACTCCCCCAGAGAGGCAGTTGGCAATTTACATCCCGCCCATCAGCATAACAAGGCTCCCTGTTCTCCAGGGCCTGTCTTGCCTTTCTGGTTTTTACACATTTTGTGGATGTCCCTTTTGACCGGTGGGAAGTGATACTTCTTTGTAGTGCAGATTTGCATTGCCCGCTTGCTTGCTTGGCCAAAAAGGGCGTATGCGTTTTCTCCTGAATATATTCAGGAGAAAACACATACGCCCTTTTTGGCCAAGTGCATCATTGTCGAAGTTGTGCCCCTCTTCCTGTGCTTTAAAGGCGATTCCAACGTACCTCTTGAAATCTGTTTCCTGCTATTCTGCCTCGCTTTCAAGTCCGCCTCGCTGCCTTCCCTCAACAGATTTTTGGACGATAGTTGTCCTTTGTTACTCGGCCAGTTTGTGAATTGCTGTGACACTGAGCTCCATTTTTCAACTCGTTTTTTGTGAGCTGACCGCAAGTCCAGAATTTTGGTTCAGGACCTATGCTGGTTCCCGGTGGTGGGCTGAGACTTTGGTTAATTCTTCTTCCTGCCGGGAAGTTAGAGTGATATGTGCCCCTTCAAATGCCTAACAGCTACTCTCTCATTGGTTCTCCCTCTTCCCTTTCATCCTCTGCCAAATTGGAAACCTGTGCGAACCAGGAGGTTAAAGGGGCTGTCTCTCCAACTTGGGAGATTGATAGTAAAGCAGATGGAAAGTCAAACCGGAGCACCAGGAGAGGGACTATTCGTTGAGTTTTAGAAACCTTTCGTATTCACAGTGTGTCCGTTCTCTAGGTTTCCCGTACATGTTATAACTGTAGTAATATTCCCTTCAACCTGGAGAGTTGGGACCCATGGAATAGGTGCCATGCATTATTGCTTTAAAGGGTCTGCATTTGCTCACCCAATCTCACCAATCGTCTCAGTCCCAAGTGTCCAGCCTTATGCCACATCCAGCTGTCATTGTAGATAGGGTCATTCCAGGTTTCATCAGAGACCCTGAAGGAATTGTAAAGAATTTCCCAGTTTTTTTTGTTTTGTTTTTGAAATTCCTTTTTATAGTGGGTTTGAGCTGATTCTCGCTGCCATGTTTATGCCAGTCTAGACACACTTAATTCCCTTATGGAGATATATCAATACATAGGTTTTAAGATTCTTACTAGTCTGATATATTCTTCTGCGGGAAATATGGGGTTTTGAGTCCCTTTCACTGAGGAAGGTGTAGGTCTTGTCTATTCCATAGTTGGTTTTTGGAACGGTACCTGTGCTTATATCAAACTCTGGTTTTATGCATCACCCCACCTCTCCTTCCCCCTTAAGCAGGCATAAGAGTGTTTTCTAAATGTGAGACACTGTTCTCTTTCCTAACTCAGTTCAAGTGTAGCCATGTTTATAGGATCTTCATAAGTGATATCTTATGATAAGTTTCTTTTTCTGTGTGACTTATTTCACTTAGAATCATCGTACCTGAATCCACCCATTTTGCTGCTACTGGTCTTATGACATTGATTTCATGGCTGAGGGATATTCCATCGTACGTAAGTACCACAATTTTTTGAACCATTTTTATATTTCCTGGGATACTTAAGGTGTATCCAAGTTGAGGTCCTTGTAAGCAGTGCAGCCCTAAATTTTGGGGTGGCTCTGTCTTATTGATTTTCAGTTTTCCCAAGGTATATTCCCTAGACTGGAAGTGCCCTTGGCTCTGTAGCTCTGTTGTTTACTTGTTTTAGGGAACACAATGCACTCCTCCTGAGAGGCATTTGGCAATTTACATCCCCCCATCAGCATAACAAGGCTCCCTGTTCTCCAGGGCCTGTCTTGCCTTTCTGGTTTTTACACATTTTGTGGATGTCCCTTTTGAACGGTGGGAAGTGATACTTCTTTGTAGTGCAAATTTACATTGCCCGCTTGCTTGCTTGGCCAAAAAGGGCGTATGCGTTTTCTCCTGAATATATTCAGGAGAAAACACATACGCCCTTTTTGGCCAAGTGCATCATTGTCGAAGTTGTGCCCCTCTTCCTGTGCTTTAAAGGCGATTCCAACGTACCTCTTGAAATCTGTTTCCTGCTATTCTGCCTCGCTTTCAAGTGCGCCTCGTTGCCTTCCCTCAACAGATTTTTGGACGATAGTTGTCCTTTATTACTCGGCCAGTTTGTGAATTGCTGTGCCCCTGAGCTCCATTTTTCAACTCGTTTTTGGTGAGCTGACCACAAGTCCAAAATTTTGGTTCAGGACCTATGCTGGTTCCCGGTGGGGGGCTGAGACTTTGGTTAATTCTTCTTCCTGCCGGGAAGTTAGAGTGATATGTGCCCGTTCAAATGCCTATCAGCTACTCTCTCATTGGTTCTCCCTCTTCCCTTTCATCCTCTGCCAAATTGGAAACCTGTGCGAACCAGGAGGTTAAAGGGGCTGTCTCTCCAAGTTGGGAGATTGATAGTAAAGCAGATGGAAAGTCAAACCGGAGCACCAGGAGAGGGACTATTCGTTGAGTTTTAGAAACCTTTCGTATTCACAGTGTGTCCGTTCTCTAGGTTTCCCGTACATGTTATAACTGTAGTAATATTCCCTTCAACCTGGAGAGTTGGGACCCATGGAATGGGTGCCATGCATTATTGCTTTAAAGGGTCTGCATTTGATCACCCAATCTCACCAATCGTCTCAGTCCCAAGTGTCCAGCCTTATGCCACATCCAGCTGTCGTTGTAGATAGGGTCATTCCAGGTTTCATCAGAGACCCTGAAGGAATTGTAAAGAATTTCCCAGTTTTTTTGTTTTGTTTTTGCAATTCCTTTTTATAGTGGGTTTGAGCTGATTCTCGCTGCCATGTTTATGCCAGTCTAGACACACTTGATTCCCTTATGGAGACATATCAATACATAGGTTTTAAGATTCTTTCCAGTCTGATATATTCCTGTGCGGGAAATATGGGGTTTTGAGTCCCTTTCACTGAGGAAGGTGTAGGTCTTGTCTATTCCATAGTTGGTTTTTGGAACGGTACCTGTGCTTATATCAAACTCTGGTTTTATGCATCACCCCACCTCTCCTTCCACCTTAAGCAGGCATAAGAGTGTTTTCTAAATGTGAGACACTGTTCTCTTTCCTCACTCAGTTCAAGTGTAGCCATGTTTACAGGATCTTCATAAGTGATATCTTATGATAAGTTTCTTTTTCTGTGTGACTTATTTCACTTAGAATCATCGTACCTGAATCCACCCATTTTGCTGCTACTGGTCTTATGACATTGATTTCATGGCTGAGAGATATTCCATCGTACGTAAGTACCACAATTTTTTGAACCATTTTTATTTTTCCTGGGATATTTAAGGTGTACCCAAGTTGAGGTCCTTGTAAGCAGTGCAGCCTAAATTTTGGGGTGGCTCTGTCTTATTGATTTTCAGTTTTCCCAACGTATATTCCCTAGGCTGGAAGTGCCCTTTGCTCTGTAGCTCTGTTGTTTACATGTTTTAGGGAACACAATGCACTCCTCCAGAGAGGCAGTTGGCAATTTACATCCCGCCCATCAGCATAACAAGGCTCCCTGTTCTCCAGGGCCTGTCTTGCCTTTCTGGTTTTTACACATTTTGTGGATGTCCCTTTTGACCGGTGGGAAGTGATACTTCTTTGTAGTGCAGATTTGCATTGCCCGCTTGCTTGCTTGGTAAAAAAGGGCGTATGCGTTTTCTCCTGAATATATTCAGGAGAAAACGCATACGCCCTTTTTGGCCAAGTGCATCATTGTCGAAGTTGTGCCCCTCTTCCTGTGCTTTAAAGGCGATTCCAACGTACCTCTTGAAATCTGTTTCCTGCCATTCTGCCTCGCTTTCAAGTCTGCCTCGCTGCCTTCCCTCAACAGATTTTTGGACGATAGTTGTCCTTTATTACTCGGCCAGTTTGTGAATTGCTGTGGCCCTGAGCTCCATTTTTCAATTCGTTTTTTGTGAGCTGACCGCAAGTCCAGAATTTTGGTTCAGGACCTATGCTGGTTCCCGGTGGGGGGCTGAGACTTTGGTTAATTCTTCTTCCTGCCGGGAAGTTAGAGTGATATGTGCCCGTTCTAATGCCTAACAGCTACTCTCTCATTGGTTCTCCCTCTTCCCTTTCATCCTCTGCCAAATTGGAAACCTGTGCGAACCAGGAGGTTAATGGGGCTGTCTCTCCAAGTTGGGAGATGGATAGTAAAGCAGATGGAAAGTCAAACCGGAGCACCAGGAGAGGGACTATTCGTTGAGTTTTAGAAACCTTTCGTATTCACAGTGTGTCCGTTCTCTAGGTTTCCCGTACATGTTATAACTGTAGTAATATTCCCTTCAACCTGGAGAGTTGGGACCCATGGAATGGGTGCCATGCATTATTGCTTTAAAGGGTCTGCATTTGCTCACCCAATCTCACCAATCCTCTCAGTCCCAAGTGTCCAGCCTTATGCCACATCCAGCTGTCGTTGTAGATAGGGTCATTCCAGGTTTCATCAGAGACCCTGAAGGTATTGTAAAGAATTTCCCAGTTTTTTTGTTTTGTATTTGAAATTCCTTTTTATAGTGGGTTTGAGCTGATTCTCGCTGCCATGTTTATGCCAGTCTAGACACACTTGATTCCCTTACGGAGACATATCAATACATAGGTTTTAAGATTCTTTCTAGTCTGATATATTCCTCTGCGGGAAATATGGGGTTTTGAGTCCCTTTCACTGAGGAAGGTGTAGGTCTTGTCTATTCCATAGTTGGTTTTTGGAACGGTACCTGTGCTTATATCAAACTCTGGTTTTATGCATCACCCCACCTCTCCTTCCCCCTTAAGCAGGCATAAGACTGTTTTCTAAATTTGAGACACTGTTCTCTTTCCTAACTCAGTTCAAGTGTAGCCATGTTTATAGGAACTTCATAAGTTATATCTTATGATAAGTTTCTTTTTCTGTGTGACTTTTTTCACTTAGAATCATCGTACCTGAATCCACCCATTTTGCTGCTACTGGTCTTATGACATTGATTTCATGGTTGAGGGATATTCTATCGTACGTAAGTACCACAATTTTTTGAACCATTTTTATATTTCCTGGGATACTTACGGTGTATCCAAGTTGAGGTCCTTGTAAGCAGTGCAGCCCTAAATTTTGGGGTGGCTCTGTCTTATTGATTTTCAGTTTTCCCAAGGTATATTCCCTAGACTGGAAGTACCCTTGGCTCTGTAGCTCTGTTCTTTACTTGTTTTAGGGAACACAATGCACTCCTCCAGAGAGGCAGTTGGCAATTTACATCCCGCCCATCAGCATATCAAGGCTCCCTGTTCTCCAGGGCCTGTCTTGCCTTTCTGGTTTTTACACATTTTTTGGATGCCCCTACTGACCGGTAGGAAGTGATACTTCTTTGTAGTGCAGATTTGCATTGCCCGCTTGCTTGCTTGGCCAAAAAGGGCGTATGCGTTTTCTCCTGAATATATTCAGGAGAAAACGCATGTGCCCTTTTTGGCCAAGTGCATCATTGTCGAAGTGGTGCCCCTCTTCCTGTGTTTTAAAGGTGATTCCAACGTACCTCTTGAAATCTGTTTCCTGCTATTCTGCCTCGCTTTCAAGTCTGCCTCATTGCCTTCCCTCAACAGATTTTTGGACGATAGTTGTCCTTTATTACTTGGCCAGTTTGTGAATTGCTGTGCCCCTGAGCTCCATTTTTCAACTCGTTTTTGGTGAGCTGACCGTAAGTCCAAAATTTTGGTTCAGGACCTATGCTGGTTCCCGGTGGGTGGCTGAGACTTTGGTTAATTCTTCTTCCTGCTGGGAAGTTAGAGTGATATGTGCCCGTCCTAATGCCTAACAGCTACTCTCTCATTGTTTCTCCCTCTTCCCTTTCATCCTCTGCCAAATTGGCAACCTGTGAGAACCAGGAGGTTAAAGGGGCTGTCTCTCCAAGTTGGGAAGTTGATAGTAAAGCAGATGGAAAGTCAAACCCGAGCACCAGGAGAGGGACTATTCGTTGAGTTTTAGAAACCTTTCGTGTTCACAGTGTGTCCGTTCTCTAGGTTTCCCGTACATGTTATAGCTGTAGTAATATTCCCTTTAACCTGGCGAGTTGGGACCCATGGAATGGGTGCCAGGCATTTGTGATTGAAAGGGTCTGCATTTGCTCACGCATTCTCACCAATCCTCTCCGTCCCAAGTGTCCAGCCTTATGCCTCATCCAGCTGTCGTTGTACATATGGTCATTCCAGGTTTCATCAGAGACCCTGAAGGAATTGTAAAGAATTTCCCAGTTTTTTTTTTTGTTTTTGAAATTCCTTTTTATAGTGGGTGTGAGCTGATTCTCGCTGCCATGTTTATGCCAGTCTAGACACACTTGATTCCCTTATGAAGACATATCAATACATAGGTTTTAAGATTCTTACTAGTCTGATATATTCCTCTGTGGGAAATATGGGGTTTTGAGTCCCTTTCACTGAGGAAGGTGTAGGTCTTGTCTATTCCATAGTTGGTTTTTGGAACGGTACCTGTGCTTATATCAAACTCTGGTTTTATGCATCACCCCACCTCTCCTTCCCCCTTAAGCAGGCATAAGAGTGTTTTCTAAATGTGAGACACTGTTCTCTTTCCTAACTCAGTTCAAGTGTAGCCATGTTTACAGGATCTTCATAAGTGATATCTTATGATAAGTTTCTTTTTCTGTGTGACTTATTTCACTTAGAATCATCGTACCTGAATCCACCCATTTTGCTGGTACTGGTCTTATGACATTGATTTCATGGCTGAGGGATATTCCATCGTACGTAAGTACCACAATTTTTTGAACCATTTTTATATTTCCTGGGATATTTTAGGTGTACCCTAGTTGAGGTCCTTGTAAGCAGTGCAGCCCTAAATTTTGGGGTGGCTCTGTCTTATTGATTTTCAGTTTTCCCAAGGTATATTCCCTAGACTGGAAGTGCCCTTGGCTCTGTAGCTCTGTTGTTTACTTGTTTTAGGGAACACAATGCACTCCTCCAGAGAGGCAGTTGGCAATTTACATCCCGCCCATCAGCAT
Organism: Hyperoodon ampullatus; assembly: GCF_949752795.1. Lineage (NCBI taxonomy): Eukaryota > Metazoa > Chordata > Mammalia > Artiodactyla > Ziphiidae > Hyperoodon > Hyperoodon ampullatus. The sequence goes on from NW_027640760.1 coordinate 17,944, forward strand.
AACAAGGCTCCCTGTTCTCCAGGGCCTGTCTTGCCTGTCTGGTTTTTACACATTTTGTGGATGTCCCTTTTGACCGGTGGGAAGTGATACTTCTTTGTAGTGCAGATTTGCATTGCCCGCTTGCTTGCTTGGCCAAAAAGGGCGTATGCGTTTTCTCCTGAATATATTCAGGAGAAAACGCATACGCCCTTTTTGGCCAAGTGCATCATTGTCGAAGTTGTGCCCCTCTTCCTGTGCTTTAAAGGCGATTCCAACGTACCTCTTGAAATCTGTTTCCTGCTATTCTGCCTCACTTTCAAATCCGCCTCGTTGTCTTCCCTCAACAGATTTTTGGACGATATTTGTTCTTATTACTCGGCCAGTTTGTGAATTGCTGTGCCCCTGAGCTCCATTTTTCAACCTTTTTTTGTGAGCTGACCTAAAGTCCAAAATTTTGGTTTAGGACCTATGCTGTTTCCTGGTGTGTGCCTGAGACTTTGTTTAATTCTTCTTCCTGCCGGGAAATTAGAGTGATATGTGCCCATCCAAATGCCTAACAGCTACTCTCTCATTGGTTCTCCCTCTTCCCTTTCATCCTCTGCCAAATTGGCAACCTGTGCTAACGAGGAGGTTAAAGGGGCTGTCTCTCCAAGTTGGGAGGTTGATAGTAAAGCAGATGGAAAGTCAAACCCGAGCACCAGGAGAGGGAGTATTCGTTGAGTTTTAGAAACCTTTCGTATTCACAGTGTGTCCGTTCTCTAGGTTTCCCGTACATGTTATAGCTGTAGTAATATTCCCTTCAACCTGGAGAGTTGGGACCCATGGAATGGGTGCCAGTCATTTGTGCTTTAAAGGGTCTGCATTTGCTCACCCAATCTCACCAATCCTCTCAGTCCCAAGTGTCCAGCCTTATGCCACATCCAGCTGTCGTTGTAGATAGGGTCATTCCAGGTTTCATCAGAGACCCTGAAGGAATTGTAAAGAATTTCCCAGTTTTTTTTGTTTTGTTTTTGAAATTCCTTTTTATAGTGGGTTTGAGCTGATTCTCGCTGCCATGTTTATGCCAGTCTAGAGACACTTGATTCCCTTACGGAGACATATCAATACATAGGTTTTAAGATTCTTACTAGTCAGATATATTCCTCTGCGGGAAATATGGTGTTTTGAGTCCCTTTCACTGAGGAACGTGTAGGTCTTGTCTATTCCATAGTTGGTTTTTGGAACGGTACCTGTGCTTATATCAAACTCTGGTTTTATGCATCACCCCACCTCTCCTTCCCCCTTAAGCAGGCATAAGAGTGTTTTCTAAATGTGAGACACTGTTCTCTTTCTTAACTCAGTTCAAGTGTAGCCATGTTTACAGGATCTTCATAAGTGATATCTTATGATAAGTTTCTTTTTCTGTGTGACTTATTTCACTTAGAATCATCGTACCTGAATCCACCCATTTTGCTGCTACTGGTCTTATGACATTGATTTCATGGCTGAGGGATATTCCATCGTACGTAAGTACCACAATTTTTTGAACCATTTTTATATTTCCTGGGATATTTAAGGTGTACCCAAGTTGAGGGCCTTGTATGCAGTGCAGCCCTAAATTTTGGGCTGGCTCTGTCTTATTGATTTTCAGTTTTCCCAAGGTATATTCCCTAGACTGGAAGTGCCCTTGGCTCTGTAGCTCTGTTGTTTACTTGTTTTAGGGAACACAATGCACTCCTCCAGAGAGGCAGTTGGCAATTTACATCCCGCCCATCAGCATAACAAGGCTCCCTGTTCTCCAGGGCCTGTCTTGCCTTTCTGGTTTTTACACATTTTGTGGATGTCCCTTTTGACCGGTGGGAAGTGATACTTTTTTGTAGTGCAGATTTGCATTGCCCGCTTGTTTGCTTGGCCAAAAAATATGTATGCGTTGTTTCCTGAATATATTCAGGAGAAAACGCATATGCACTTTTTGGCCAAGTGCATCATTGTCGAAGTTGTGCCCCTCTTCCTGTGCTTTAAAGGCGATGCCAACGTACCTCTTGAAATCTGTTTCCTGCTATTCTGCCTCGCTTTCAAGTCCGCCTCGTTGCCTTCCCTCAACAGATTTTTGGACGATAGTTGTCCTTTATTACTCGGCCAGTTTGTGAATTGCTGTGCCCCTGAGCTCCATTTTTCAACTCGTTTTTTGTGAGCTGACCGCAAGTCCAAAATTTAGGTTCAGGACTTATACTGGTTCCCGGTGGATGGCTGAGACTTTGGTTAATTCTTCTTCCTGCCGGGAAATTAGAGTGATATGTGCCCGTCCAAATGCCTATCAGCTACTCTCTCATTGGTTCTCCCTCTTCCCTTTCATCGTCTGCCAAATTGGAAACCTGTGCGAACCAGGAGGTTAAAGGGGCTGTCTCTCCAAGTTGGGAGGTTGATAGTAAAACAGATGGAAAGCCAAACAGGAGCACCAGGAGAGGGACTATTCGTTGAGTTTTAGAAACCTTTCGTATTCACAGTGTTTCCGTTCTCTAGGTTTCCCGTACATGTTATAGCTGTTGTAATATTCCCTTCAACCTGGAGAGTTGGGACCCATGGAATGGGTGCCAGGCATTTGTGCTTTTAAGTGTCTGCATTTGCTCACCCAATCTCACCAATCGTCTCAGTCCCAAGTGTCCAGCCTTATGCCACATCCAGCTGACGTTGTAGATATGGTTATTTCAGGTTTCATCAGAGACCCTGAAGGAATTGTAAAGAATTTCCCAGTTTTTTTGTTTTGTTTTTGAAATTCCTTTTTATAGTGGGTTTGAGATGATTCTCGCTGCCATGTTTATGCCAGTCTAGACACACTTGATTCCCTTACGGAGACATATCAATACATAGGTTTTAAGATTCTTACTAGTCAGATATATTCCTCTGCGAGAAATATGGGGTTTTGAATCCCTATCATTGAGGAAGGTGTAGGTCTTGTCTATTCCATAGTTGGTTTTTGGAACGGTACCTGTGCTTATATCAAACTCGGGTTTTATGCATCACCCCACCTCTCCTTCCCCCTTAAGCAGGCATAAGAGTGTTTTCTAAATCTGAGACACTGTTCTCTTTCCTAACTCAGTTCAAGTGTAGCCATGTTTACAGGATCTTCTTAAGTGATATCTTTTGATAAGTTTCTTTTTCTGTGTGACTTATTTCACTTAGAATCATCGTACCTGAATCCACCCTTTTTGCTGCTACTGGTCTTATGACATTGATTTCATGGCTGAGGGATATTCCATCGTACGTAAGTACCACAATTTTTTGAACCATTTTTATATTTCCTGGGATATTTAAGGTGTACCCAAGTTGATGTCCTTGTAAGCAGTGCAGCCCTAAATTTTGGGGTGGCTCTGTCTTATTGATTTTCAGTTTTCCCAAGGTATATTCCCTAGACTGGAAGTGCCCTTGGCTCTGTTGCTCTGTTGTTTACTTGTTTTAGGGAACACAATGCACTCCTCCAGAGAGGCAGTTGGCAATTTACATCCCGCCCATCAGCATAACAAGGCTCCCAGTTCTCCGGGTCCTGTCTTGCCTTTCTGGTTTTTATACATTTTGTGGATGTCCCTTTTGACCGGTTGGAAGTGATACTTCTTTGTAGTGCAGATTTGCATTGCCCGCTTGCTTGCTTGGCCAAAAAGGGCGTATGCGTTTTCTCCTGAATATATTCAGGAGAAAACGCATACGCCCTTTTTGGCCAAGTGCATCATTGTCGAAGTTGTGCCCCTCTTCCTGTGCTTTAAAGGCGATTCCAACGTACCTCTTGAAATCTGTTTCATGCTATTCTGCCTCTTTTTCAAGTCCGCCTCGTTGCCTTCCCTCAACAGATTTTTGGACGATAGTTGTCCTTTATTACTCGGCCAGTTTGTGAATTGCTGTGCCCCTGAGCTCCATTTTTCAACTCGTTTTTGGTGAGCTGACCACAAGTCCAAAATTTTGGTTCAGGACCTATACTGGTTCCCAGTGGGGGGCTGAGAATTTGGTTAATTCTTCTTCCTGCCGGGAAACTACAGTGATATGTGCCCGTCCAAATGCCTAACAGCTACTCTCTCATTGGATCTCCCTCTTCCCTTTCATCCTCTGCCAAATTGGCAACCTGTGCGAACCAGGAGGTTAAAGGGACTGTCTCTCCAAGTTGGGAGGTTGATAGTAAAGCAGATGGAAAGTCAAACCGGAGCACCAGGAGAGGGACTATTCGTTCAGTTTTAGAAACCTTTCGTATTCACAGTGTGTCCGTTCTCTAGGTTTCCCGTACATGTTATAGCAGTAGTAATATTCCCTTCAACCTGGAGAGTTGGGACCCATGGAATGGGTGCCATGCATTATTGCTTTAAAGGGTCTGCATTTGTTCACCCAATCTCACCAATCCTCTCAGTACCAAGTGTCCAGCCTTATGCCACATCCAGCTGTCATTGTAGATAGGGTCATTCCAGGTTTCATCAGAGACCCTGAAGGAATTGTAAAGAATTTCCCAATTTTTTTGTTTTGTTTTTGAAATTCCTTTTTATAGTGGGTTTGAGCTGATTCTCGCTGCCATGTTAATGCCAGTCTAGACACACTTGATTCCCTTACGGAGACATATCAATACATAGGTTTTAAGTTTCTTCCTAGTCAGATATATTCCTCTGCAGGAAATATGGGGTTTTGAGTCCCTTTCACTGAGGACGGTGTAGGTCTTGTCTATTCCATAGTTGATTTATGGAACGGTACCTGTGCTTATATCAAACTCTGGTTTCATGCATCACCCCACCTCTCCTTCCCCCTTAAGCAGGCATAAGAGTGTTTTCTAAATGTGAGACACTGTTCTCTTTCCTAACTCAGTTCAAGTGTAGCCATGTTTACAGGATCTTCATTAGTGATATCTTATGATAAGTTTCTTTTTCTCTGTGACTTATTTCACTTAGAATCATCGTACCTGAATCCACCCATTTTGCTGCTACTGGTCTTATGACATTGCTTTCATGGCTGAGGGATATTCCATCGTACGTATGTACCACAATTTTTTGAACCACATTTATATTTTCTGGGATATTTAAGGTGTACCCAAGTTGAGGTCCTTGTAAGCAGTGCAGCCCTAAATTTTGGGGTGGCTCTGTCTTATTGATTTTCAGTTATCCCAAGGTATATTCCCTAGACTGGAAGTGCCCTTGGCTCTGTAGCTCTGTTGTTTACTTGTTTTAGGGAACACAATGCACTCCTCCAGAGAGGCAGTTGGCAATTTACATCCCGACCTACAGCATAACAAGGCTCCCTGTTCTCCAGGGCCTGTCTTGCCTTTCTGGTTTTTACACACTTTGTGGATGTCCCTTTTGACCGGTGGGAAGTGATACTTCTTTGTAGTGCAGATTTGCATTGCCCGCTTGCTTGCTTGGCCAAAAAGGGCGTATGCGTTTTCTCCTGAATATATTCAGGAGAAAACGCATACGCCCTTTTTGGCCAAGTGCATCATTGTCGAAGTTGTGCCCCTCTTCCTGTGCTTTAAAGGCGATTCCAACGTACCTCTTGAAATCTGTTTCCTGCTATTCTGCCTCGCTTTCAAGTCCGCCTCGTTGCCTTCCCTCAACAGATTTTTGGACGATAGTTGTCCTTTATTACTCGGCCAGTTTGTGAATTGCTGTGCCCCTGAGCTCCATTTCTCAACCTGTTTTTTGTGAGCTGACCGCAAGTCCAAAGTTTTGGTTCAGGACCTATGCTGGTTCCCGGTGGGGGGCTGAGACTTTGGTTAATTCTTCTTCCGGCCGGGAAGTTAGAGTGATATGTGCCCGTCCAAATGCCTAACAGCTACTCTCTCATTGGTTCTCCCTCTTCCCTTTCATCCTCTGCCAAATTGGCAACCTGTGTGAACCAGGAGGTTAAAGGGGCTGTCTCTCCAAGTTGGGAGGTTGATAGAAAAGCAGATGGAAAGTCAAACGGGAGCACCAGGAGAGGGACTATTCGTTGAGTTTTAGAAACCTTTCGTATTCACAGTGTGTCCGTTCTCTAGGTTTCCCGTACATGTTATAGCTGTAGTAATATTCCCTTCAACCTGGAGAGTTGGGACCCATGGAATGGGTGCCATGCATTATTGCTTTAAAGGGTCTGCATTTGCTCACCCATTCTCACCAATCCTCTCCGTCCCAAGTGTCCAGCCTTATGCCTCATCCAGCTGTCGTTGTACATATGGTCATTCCAGGTTTCATCAGAGACCCTGAAGGAATTGTAAAGAATTTCCCAGTTTTTTTTTTTGTTTTTGAAATTCCTTTTTATAGTGGGTGTGAGCTGATTCTCGCTGCCATGTTTATGCCAGTCTAGACACACTTGATTCCCTTATGAAGACATATCAATACATAGGTTTTAAGATTCTTACTAGTCTGATATATTCCTCTGCGGGAAATATGGGGTTTTGAGTCCCTTTCACTGAGGAAGGTGTAGGTCTTGTCTATTCCATAGTTGGTTTTTGGAACGGTACCTGTGCTTATATCAAACTCTGGTTTTATGCATCACCCCACCTCTCCTTCCCCCTTAAGCAGGCATAAGAGTGTTTTCTAAATGTTAGACACTGTTCTCTTTCCTAACTCAGTTCAAGTGTAGCCATGTTTACAGGATCTTCATAAGTGATATCTTATGATAAGTTTCTTTTTCTGTGTGACTTATTTCACTTAGAATCATCGTACCTGAATCCACCCATTTTGCTGGTACTGGTCTTATGACATTGATTTCATGGCTGAGGGATATTCCATCGTACGTAAGTACCACAATTTTTTGAACCATTTTTATATTTCCTGGGATATTTTAGGTGTACCCTAGTTGAGGTCCTTGTAAGCAGTGCAGCCCTAAATTTTGGGGTGGCTCTGTCTTATTGATTTTCAGTTTTCCCAAGGTATATTCCCTAGACTGGAAGTGCCCTTGGCTCTGTAGCTCTGTTGTTTACTTGTTTTAGGGAACACAATGCACTCCTCCAGAGAGGCAGTTGGCAATTTACATCTCGCCCATCAGCATAACAAGGCTCCCTGTTCTCCAGGGCCTGTCTTGCCTGTCTGGTTTTTACACATTTTGTGGATGTCCCTTTTGACCGGTGGGAAGTGATACTTCTTTGTAGTGCAGATTTGCATTGCCCGCTTGCTTGCTTGGCCAAAAAGGGCGTATGCGTTTTCTCCTGAATATATTCAGGAGAAAACGCATACGCCCTTTTTGGCCAAGTGCATCATTGTCGAAGTTGTGCCCCTCTTCCTGTGCTTTAAAGGCGATTCCAACGTACCTCTTGAAATCTTTTTCCTGCTATTCTGCCTCGCTTTCAAATCCGCCTCGTTGTCTTCCCTCAACAGATTTTTGGACGATATTTGTTCTTATTACTCGGCCAGTTTGTGAATTGCTGTGCCCCTGAGCTCCATTTTTCAACCCTTTTTTGTGAGCTGACCTAAAGTCCAAAATTTTGGTTTAGGACCTATGCTGGTTCCTGGTGTGTGCCTGAGACTTTGTTTAATTCTTCTTCCTGCCGGAAAATTAGAGTGATATGTGCCCATCCAAATGCCTAACAGCTACTCTCTCATTGGTTCTCCCTCTTCCCTTTCATCCTCTGCCAAATTGGCAACCTGTGCTAACGAGGAGGTTAAAGGGGCTGTCTCTCCAAGTTGGGAGGTTGATAGTAAAGCAGATGGAAAGTCAAACCCGAGCACCAGGAGAGGGAGTATTCGTTGAGTTTTAGAAACCTTTCGTATTCACAGTGTGTCCGTTCTCTAGGTTTCCCGTACATGTTATAGCTGTAGTAATATTCCCTTTAACCTGGAGAGTTGGGACCCATGGAATGGGTGCCAGTCATTTGTGCTTTAAAGGGTCTGCATTTGCTCACCCAATCTCACCAATCCTCTCAGTCCCAAGTGTCCAGCCTTATGCCACATCCAGCTGTCGTTGTAGATAGGGTCATTCCAGGTTTCATCAGAGACCCTGAAGGAATTGTAAAGAATTTCCCAGTTTTTTTTGTTTTGTTTTTGAAATTCCTTTTTATAGTGGGTTTGAGCTGATTCTCGCTGCCATGTTTATGCCAGTCTAGAGACACTTGATTCCCTTACGGAGACATATCAATACATAGGTTTTAAGATTCTTACTAGTCAGATATATTCCTCTGCGGGAAATATGGTGTTTTGAGTCCCTTTCACTGAGGAACGTGTAGGTCTTGTCTATTCCATAGTTGGTTTTTGGAACGGTACCTGTGCTTATATCAAACTCTGGTTTTATGCATCACCCCACCTCTCCTTCCCCCTTAAGCAGGCATAAGAGTGTTTTCTAAATGTGAGACACTGTTCTCTTTCTTAACTCAGTTCAAGTGTAGCCATGTTTACAGGATCTTCATAAGTGATATCTTATGATAAGTTTCTTTTTCTGTGTGACTTATTTCACTTAGAATCATCGTACCTGAATCCACCCATTTTGCTGCAACTGGTCTTATGACATTGATTTCATGGCTGAGGGATATTCCATCGTACGTAAGTACCACAATTTTTTGAACCATTTTTATATTTCCTGGGATATTTAAGGTGTACCCAAGTTGAGGGCCTTGTATGCAGTGCAGCCCTAAATTTTGGGCTGGCTCTGTCTTATTGATTTTCAGTTTTCCCAAGGTATATTCCCTAGACTGGAAGTGCCCTTGGCTCTGTAGCTCTGTTGTTTACATGTTTTAGGGAACACAATGCACTCCTCCAGAGAGGCAGTTGGCAATTTACATCCCGCCCATCAGCATAACAAGGCTCCCTGTTCTCCAGGGCCTGTCTTGCCTTTCTGGGTTTTACACATTTTGTGGATGTCCCTTTTGACCGGTGGGAAGTGATACTTCTTTGTAGTGCAGATTTGCATTGCCCGCTTGCTTGCTTGGCCAAAAAATATGTATGCGTTGTCTCCTGAATATATTCAGGAGAAAACGCATATGCACTTTTTGGCCAAGTGCTTCATTGTCGAAGTTGTGCCCCTCTTCCTGTGCTTTAAAGGCGATGCCAACGTACCTCTTGAAATCTGTTTCCTGCTATTCTGCCTCGCTTTCAAGTCCGCCTCGTTGCCTTCCCTCAACAGATTTTTGGACGATAGTTGTCCTTTATTACTCGGCCAGTTTGTGAATTGCTGTGCCCCTGAGCTCCATTTTTCAACTCGTTTTTTGTGAGCTGACCGCAAGTCCAAAATTTAGGTTCAGGACTTATACTGGTTCCCGGTGGATGGCTGAGACTTTGGTTAATTCTTCTTCCTGCCGGGAAATTAGAGTGATATGTGCCCGTCCAAATGCCTATCAGCTACTCTCTCATTGGTTCTCCCTCTTCCCTTTCATCGTCTGCCAAATTGGAAACCTGTGCGAACCAGGAGGTTAAAGGGGCTGTCTCTCCAACTTGGGAGGTTGATTGTAAAGCAGATGGAAAGTCAAACCGGAGCACCAGGAGAGGGACTATTCGTTGAGTTTTAGAAACCTTTCATATTCACAGTGTGTCCGTTCTCTAGGTTTCCCGTACATGTTATAGCTGTAGTAATATTCCCTTTAACCTGGAGAGCTGGGACACGTGGAATGGGTGCCACGCATTTGTGCTTTAAAGAGTCTGCATTTGCTCACCCAATCTCACCAATCCTCTCAGTCCAAAGTGTCCAGCCTTATGCCTCATCCAGCTGTCGTTGTACTTAGGGTCATTCCAGGTTTCATCAGAGACCCTGAAGGAATTGTAAATAATTTCCCAGTTTTTTTGTTTTGTTTTTGAAATTCCTTTTTATAGTGGGTTAGAGCTGATTCTCGCTGCCATGTTTATGCCAATCTAGACACACTTGATTCCTTTAAGGAGACATATCAATCCATAGGTTTTAAGATTCTTACTAGTCAGATATATTCCTCTGCGGGAAATATGGGGTTTTGAGTCCCTTTCACTGAGGAAGGTGTAGGTCTTGTCTATTCCATAGTTGGTTTTTGGAACGGTACCTGTGCTTATATCAAACTCTGGTTTTATGCATCACCCCACCTCTCCTTCCCCCTTAAGCAGGCATAAGAGTGTTTTCTAAATGTGAGACACTGTTCTCTTATATAACTCAGTTCAAGTGTAGCCATGTTTACAGGATCTTCATAAGTGATATCTTATGATAAGTTTCATTTTCTCTGTGACTTATTTTACTTAGGATCATCGTACCTGAATCCACCCATTTTGCTGCTACTGGTCTTATGACATTGATTTCATGGCTGAGGGATATTCCATCGTACGTAAGTACCACAATTTTTTGAACCATTTTTATATTTCCTGGGATATTTAAGGTGTACCCAAGTTGAGGTCCTTGTAAGCAGTGCAGCCCTAAATTTGGGGTGGCTCTGTCTAATTGATTTTCAGTTTTCCCAACGTATATTCCCTAGTCTGGAAGTGCCCTTGGCTCTGTAGCTCTGTTGTTTACTTGTTTAAGGGAACACAATGCACTCCTCCAGAGAGGCAGTTGGCAATTTACATCCCGCCCATCAGCATAACAAGGCTCCCTGTTCTCCAGGGCCTGTCTTGCCTTTCTGGTTTTTACACATTTTGTGGATGTCCCTTTTGACCGGTGGGAAGTGATACTTCTTTGTAGTGCAGATTTGCATTGCCCCCTTGCTTGCTTGGCCAAAAAGTGTGTATGCGTTTTCTCCTGAATATATTCAGGAGAAAAGGCATACGGCCTTTTTGGCCAAGTGCATCATTGTCGAAGTTGTGCCCCACTTCTTGTGCTTTAAAGGCGATTCCAACGTACCTCTTGAAATCTGTTTCCTGCTATTCTGCCTCGCTTTAAAGTCCGCCTCGTTGACTTCCCTCAACAGATTTTTGGACGATAGTTGTCCTTTATTACTCGGCCAGTTTGTGAATTGCTGTGCCCCTAAGCTCCATTTTTTTACTCATTTTTTTGTGAGCTGACCGCAAGTCCAAAATTTTGGTTCAGGACCTATGCTGGTTTCTGGTGGGGGGCTGAGACTTTGGTTAATTCTTCTTCCTGCCGGGAAATAACAGTGATATGTGCCCGTCCAAATTCCTAACAGCTACTCTCTCATTGGTTCTCCCTCTTCCCTTTCATCCTCTGCCAAATTGGCAACCTGTGAGAACCAGGAGGTTAAAGGGGCTGTCTCTCCAAGTTGGGAGGTTGATAGTAAAACAGATGGAAAGCCAAACAGGAGCACCAGGAGAGGGACTATTCGTTGAGTTTTAGAAACCTTTCGTATTCACAGTGTTTCCGTTCTCTAGGTTTCCCGTACATGTTATAGCTGTTGTAATATTCCCTTCAACCTGGAGAGTTGGGACCCATGGAATGGGTGCCAGGCATTTGTGCTTTTAAGTGTCTGCATTTGCTCACCCAATCTCACCAATCGTCTCAGTCCCAAGTGTCCAGCCTTATGCCACATCCAGCTGACGTTGTAGATATGGTTATTTCAGGTTTCATCAGAGACCCTGAAGGAATTGTAAAGAATTTCCCAGTTTTTTTGTTTTGTTTTTGAAATTCCTTTTTATAGTGGGTTTGAGATGATTCTCGCTGCCATGTTTATGCCAGTCTAGACACACTTGATTCCCTTACGGAGACATATCAATACATAGGTTTTAAGATTCTTACTAGTCAGATATATTCCTCTGCGAGAAATATGGGGTTTTGAATCCATATCATTGAGGAAGGTGTAGGTCTTGTCTATTCCATAGATGGTTTTTGGAACGGTACCTGTGCTTATATCAAACTCGGGTTTTATGCATCACCCCACCTCTCCTTCCCCCTTAAGCAGGCATAAGAGTGTTTTCTAAATGTGAGACTCTGTTCTCTTTCCTAACTCAGTTCAAGTGTAGCCATGTTTACAGGATCTTCATAAGTGATATCTTATGATAAGTTTCTTTTTCTGTGTGACTTATTTCACTTAGAATCATCATAGCTGAATCCACCCATTTTGCTGCTACTGGTCTTATGACATTGATTTCATGGCTGAGGGATATTCCATCGTACGTAAGTACCACAATTTTTTGAACCATGTTTATATTTCCTGGGATATTTAAGGTGTACCCAAGTTGAGGTCCTTGTAAGCAGTGCAGCCGTAAATTTTGGGGTGGCTCTGTCTTATTGATTTTCAGTTTTCCCAAGGTATATTCCCTAGACTGGAAGTGCCCTTGGCTCTGTTGCTCTGTTGTTTACTTGTTTTAGGGAACGCAATGCACTCCTTCAGAGAGGCAGTTGAAAATTTACATCCCGCCCATCAGCATAACAAGGCTCCCTGTTCTGAAGGGCCTGTCTTGCCTTTCTGGTTTTTACACATTTTGTGGATGTCCCTTTTGACCAGTGGGAAGTGATACTTCTTTGTAGTGCAGATTTGCATTGCCCGCTTGCTTGCTTGGCCAAAAAGGGCGTATGCGTTTTCTCCTGAATATATTCAGGAGAAAACGCATACGCCCTTTTTGGCCAAGTGCATCATTGTCGAAGTTGTTCCCCTCTTCCTGTGTTTTAAAGGTGATTCCAACGAACCTCTTGAAATCTGTTTCCTGCTATTCTGCCTCGCTTTCAAGTCCGCCTCGTTGCCTTCCCTCAACAGATTTTTGGACGATAGTTGTCCTTTATTACTCGACCAGTTTGTGAATTGCTGTGCCCCTGAGCTCCATTTTTCAACTCGTTTTTGGTGAGCTGACCACATGTCCAAAATTTTGGTTCAGGACCTATGCTGGTTCCCTGTGGGGGGCTGAGACTTTCGTTAATTCTTATTCTTGCCAGGAAATTAGAGTGATATGTGCCCGTCCAAATGCCTAACAGCTACTCTCTCATTGGTTCTCCCTCTTCCCTTTCATCCTCTGCCAAATTGGCAACCTGTGCGAGCCAGGAGGTTAAAGGGGCTGTCTCTCCATGTTGGGAGGTTGATAGTAAAGCAGATGGAAAGTCAAACCGGAGCACCAGGAGAGGGACTATTCGTTGAGGTTTAGAAACCTTTCGTATTCACAGTGTGTCCGTTCTCTAGGTTTCCCGTACATGTTATAACTGTAGTAATATTACCTTCAACCTGCAGAGTTGGGACCCATGGATTGGGTGCCATGAATTATTGCTTTAAAGGTTCTGCATTTGCTCACCCAATCTCACCAATCCTGTCAGTCCCAAGTGTCCAGCCTTATGCCACATCCAGCTGTCATTGTAGCTAGGGTCATTCCAGGTTTCATCAGAGACCCTGAAGGAATTGTAAAGATTTTCCCAGTGTTTTTGTTTTGTTTTTGAAATTCCTTTTTATAGTGGGTTTGAGCTGATTCTCGCTGCCATGTTTATGCCAGTCTAGACACACTTGATTCCCTTACGGAGACATATCAATACATAGGTTTTAAGATTCTTACTAGTCAGATATATTCCTCTGCGGGAAATATGGGGTTTTGAGTCCCTTTCACTGAGGAAGGTGTAGGTCTTGTCTATTCCATAGTTGGTTTTTGGAACGGTACCTATGCTTATATCAAACTCTGGTTTTATGCATCACCCCACCTCTCCTTCCCCCTTAAGCAGGCATAAGAGTGTTTTCTAAATGTGAGACACTGTTCTCTTTCCTAACTCAGTTCAAGTGTAGCCATGTTTACAGGATCTTCATAAGTGATATCTTATGATAAGTTTATTTTTCTGTGTGACTTATTTCACTTAGAATCATCGTACCTGAATCCACCCTTTTTGCTGCTACTGGTCCTATGACATTGATTTCATGGCTGAGGGATATTCCATCGTACGTAAGTACCACAATTTTTTGAACCATTTTTATATTTCCTGGGATATTTAAGGTGTACCCAAGTAGAGGTCCTTGTAAGCAGTGCAGCCCTAAATTTTGGGGTGGCTCTGTCTTATTGATTTTCTGTTTTCCCAAGGTATATTCCCTAAACTTGAAGTGCCCTTGGCTCTGTAGCTCTTTTGTTTACTTGTTTTAGGGAACACAATGCACTCCTTCAGAGAGGCAGTTGACAATTTACATCCCGCCCATCAGCATAACAAGGCTCCCTGTTCTCCAGGGCCTGTCTTGCCTTTCTGGTTTTTACACATTTTGTGGATGTCCCTTTTGACCGGTGGGAGGAGACACTTCTTTGTAGTGCAGATTTGCATTGACCGCTTGCTTGCTTGGCCAAAAAGGGCGTATGCGTTTTCTCCTGAATATATTCAGGAGAAAACGCATACGCCCTTTTTGGCCAAGTGCATCATTGTCGAAGTTGTGCCCCTCTTCCTGTGCTTTAAAGGCGATTCCAACATATCTCTTGAAATCTGTTTCCTGCTATTGTGCCTCGCGTTCAAGTCCTCCTCGTTGCCTTCCCTAAACAGATTTTTGGACGATAGTTGTCCTTTATTCCTCGGCCAGTTTTTGAATTGCTGTTCCCCTGAGCTCCATTTTTCAACTCGTTTTAGGTGAGCTGACCGCAAGTCCAAAGTTTTGGTTCAGGACTTATACTGGTTCCCAGTGGGTGGCTGAGACTTTGGCTAATTCTTCTTCCTGCCACGAAATTACAGTGATATGTGCCCGTCCAAATGCCTAACAGCTACTCTCTCATTGGTTCTCCCTCTTCCCTTTCATCCTCTGCCAAATTGGAAACCTGTGCGAACCAGGAGGTTAAAGGGCCTGTCTCTCCATGTTGGGAGGTTGATAGTAAAGCAGATGGAAAGTCAAACTGGAGCACCAGGAGAGGGACTATTCTTTGAGTTTTAGAAACCTTTCGTATTCACAGTGTGTCCGTTTTCTAGGTTTCCCGTACATGTTATAACTGTAGTAATATTCCCTTCAACCTGGAGAGTTGGGACCCATGGAATGTGTGCCATGAATTATTGCTTTAAAGGTTCTGCATTTGCTCACCCAATCTCACCAATCCTGTCAGTCCCAAGTGTCCAGCCTTATGCCACATCCAGCTGTCATTGTAGCTAGGGTCATTCCAGGTTTCATCAGGGACCCTGAAGGAATTGTAAAGAATTTCCCAGTTTTTTTGTTTTGTTTTTGAAATTCCTTCTTATAGTGGGTTTGAGCTGATTCTCGCTGCCATGTTAATGCCAGTCTAGACACACTTGATTCCCTTACGGAGACATATCAATACATAGGTTTTAAGATTCTTACTAGTCAGATATATTCCTCTGCGGGAAATATGGGGTTATGAGTCCCTTTCACTGAAGAAGGTGTAGGTCTTGTCTATTCCCTAGTTGGTTTTTGGAATGGTACCTGTGCTTATATCAAACTCTGGTTTTATGCATCACCCCACCTCTCCTTCCCCCTTCAGCAGGCATAAGAGTGTTTTCTAAATGTGAGACACTGTTCTCTTTCCTAACTCAGTTCAAGTGTAGCCATGTTTACAGGATCTTCATAAGTGATATCTTATGATAAGTTTCTTTTTCTGTGTGACTTATTTCACTTAGAATCATCGTACCTGAATCCACCCATTTTGCTGCTACTGGTCTTATGACATTGATTTCATGGCTGAGGGATATTCCATCGTACATAAGTACCACAATTTTTTGAACCATTTTTATATTTCCTGGGATATTTAAGGTGTACCCAAGTAGAGGTCTTTGTAACCTGTGCAGCCCTAAATTTTGGGGTGGCTCTGTCTTATTGATTTTCTGTTTTCCCAAGGTATATTCCCTAGACTGGAAGTGCCCTTGGCTCTGTAGCTCTGTTTTTTACTTGTTTGAGGGAACACAATGCACTCCTTCAGAGAGGCAATTGACAATTTACATCCCGCCCATCAGCATAACAAGGCTCCCTGTTCTCCAGGGCCTGTCGTGCCTTTCTGGTTTTTACATATTTTGTGGATGTCCCTTTTGACCGGTGGGAAGAGATACTTCTTTTTATTGCAGATTTGCATTGACCGCTTGCTTGCTTGGCCAAAAAGGGCGTATGCGTTTTCTCCTGAATATATTCAGGAGAAAACGCATACGCCCTTTTTGGCCAAGTGCATCATTGTCGAAGTTGTGCCCCTCTTCCTGTGCTTTAAAGGCGATTCCAACGTACCTCTTGAAATCTGTTTCCTGCTATTCTGCCTCGCTTTCAAGTCCTCCTCGTTGCCTTCCCTCAACAGATTTTTGGACGATAGTTGTCCTTTATTCCTTGGCCAGTTTGTGAATTGCTGTTCCCCTGAGCTCCATTTTTCAACTCGTTTTAGGTGAGCTGACCGCAAGTCCAAAATTTTGGTTCAGGACTTATACTGGTTCCCGGTGGGTGGCTGAGACTTTGGTTAATTCTTCTTCCTGCCAGGAAATTACAGTGATATGTGCCCGTCCAAATGCCTAACAGCTACTCTCTCATTGGTTCTCCCTCTTCCCTTTCATTCTCTGCCAAATTGGCAACCTGTGCGAACCAGGAGGTTAAAGGGGCTGTCTCTCCATGTTGGGAGGTTGATAGTAAAGCAGATGAAAAGTCAAACCGGAGCACCAGGAGAGGGACTATTCGTTGAGTTTTAGAAACCTTTCGTATTCACAGTGTGTCCGTTCTCTAGGTTTCCCGTACATGTTATAACTGTAGTAATATTCCCTTCAACCTGGAGAGTTGGGACCCATGGAATGGGTGCCATGCATTATTGCTTTAGAGGTTCTGCATTTGCTCACCCAATCTCACCAATCCTCTCAGTCCCAAGTGTCCAGCCTTATGCCACATCCAGTTGTCATTGTAGATAGGGTCATTCCAGGTTTCATCAGAGACCCTGAAGGAATTGTAAAGAATTTCCCAGTGTTTTTGTTTTGTTTTTGAAATTCCTTTTTATAGTGGGTTTGAGCTGATTCTCGCTGCCATGTTTATGCCAGTCTAGACACACTTGATTCCCTTACGGAGACATATCAATACATAGGTTTTAAGATTCTTACTAGTCAGATATATTCCTCTTCGGGAAATATGGGGTTTTCAGTCCCTTTAACTGAGGAAGGTGTAGGTCTTCTCTATTCCATAGTTGGTTTTTGGAACGGTACCTGTGCTTATATCAAACTCTGGTTTTATGCATCACCCCACCTCTCCTTCCCCCTTCAGCAGGCATAAGAGTGTTTTCTAAATGTGAGACACTGTTCTCTTTCCTAACTCAGTTCAAGTGTAGCCATGTTTACAGGATCTTCATAAGTGATATCTTATGATAAGTTTCTTTTTCTGTGTGACTTATTTCACTTAGAATCATCGTACCTGAATCCACCCTTTTTGCTGCTACTGGTCTTATGACATTGATTTCATGGCTGAGGGATATTCCATCGTACGTAAGTACCACAATTTTTTGAACCATTTTTATATTTCCTGGGATATTTAACGTGTACCCAAGTTGAGGTCCTTGTAAGCAGTGCAGCCCTAAATTTTGGGGTGGCTCTGTCTTATTGATTTTCAGTTTTCCCAAGGTATATTCCCTAGGCTGGAAGTGCCCTTGGCTCTGTAGCTCTGTTGTTTACTTGTTTTAGGGAACACAATGCACTCCTCCAGAGAGGCAGTTGGCAATTTACATCCCGCCCATCAGCATAACAAGGCTCCCAGTTCTCCGGGTCCTGTCTTGCCTTTCTGGTTTTTACACATTTTGTGGATGTCCCTTTTGACCGGTGGGAAGTGATACTTCTTTGTAGTGCAGATTTGCATTGCCCGCCTGCTTGCTTGGCCAAAAAGGGCGTATGCGTTTTCTCCTGAATATATTCAGGAGAAAACGCATACGCCCTTTTTGGCCAAGTGCATCATTGTCGAAGTTGTGCTCCTCTTCCTGTGCTTTAAAGACGATTCCAACGTACCTCTTGAAATCTGTTTCCTGCTATTCTGCCTCGCTTTCAAGTCCGCCTCATTGCTTTCCCTAAACAGATTTTTGGACGATAGTTGTCCTTTATTACTCGGCCAGTTTGTGAATTGCTGAGCCCCTGAGCTCCATTTTTCAACTCGTTTTTTGTGAGCTGACCGCAAGTCCAAAATTTTGGTTCTGGACATATACTGGTTCCCGGTGGGTGGCTGAGACTTTGGTTAATTCTTCTTCCTGCCGGGAAATTAGAGTGATATGTGCCCGTCCAAATGCCTAACAGCTACGCTCTCATTGGTTCTCCCTCTTCCCTTTCATCCTCTGCCAAATTTGCAACCTGTGCGAACAAGGAGATTAAAGGGGCTGTCTCTCCAAGTTGGGAGGTTGATAGTAAAGCAGATGGAAAGTCAAACCGGAGCACCAGGAGAGGGACTATTCATTGAGTTTTAGAAACCTTTCGTATTCACAGTCTGTCCGTTCTCTAGGTTTCCTGTACATATTATAGCTGTAGTAATATTCCCTTCAACCTGGAGAGTTGGGACCCATGGAATGGGTGCCATGCATTATTGCTTTAAAGTGTCTGCATTTGCTCACCCAATCTCACCAATCCTCTCAGTCCCAAGTGTCCCGCCTTATGCCACATCCAGCTGTCATTGTAGATAGGGTCATTGCAGGTTTCATCAGAGACCCTGAAGAATTGTAAAGAATTTCCCAGTTTTTTCGTTTTGTTTTTGAAATTCCTTTTTAGAGTGGGTTTGAGCTGATTCTCGCTGCCATGTTTATGCCAGTCTAGACACACTTGATTCCCTTACGGAGACATATCAATACATAGGTTTTAAGATTCTTACTAGTCAGATATATTCCTCTGCGGGAAATATGGGGTTTTGAGTCCCTTTCACTGAGGAAGGTGTAGGTCTTGTCTATTCCATAGTTGGTTTTTGGAACGGTACCTGTGCTTATATCAAACTCTGGTTTTATGCATGACCCCACCTCTCCTTCCCCCTTAAGCAGGCATAAGAGTTTTTTCTAAATGTGAGACACTGTTCTCTTTCCTAACTCAGTTCAAGTGTAGCCATGTTTACAGGATCTTCATAACTGATATCTTGTGATAAGTCTCTTTTTCTCTGTGACTTATTTCACTTAGAATCATCGTACCTGAATCCACCCATTTTGCTGCTACTGGTCTTATGACATTGATTTCATGGCTGAGGGATATTCCATCGTACGTAAGTACCACAGTTTCTTGAACCATTTTTATATTTCCTGGGATATTTAAGGTGTACCCAAGTTGAGGTCCTTGTAAGCAGTGCAGCCCTAAATTTCGGGGTGGCTCTGTCTTATTGATATTCAGTTTTTCCAAGGTATATTACCTAGAATGGAAGTGCCCTTGGCTCTGTAGCTCTGTTGTTTACTTGTTTTAGGGAACACAATGCACTCCTCCAGAGAGGCAGTTGGCAATTTACATGCCGCCCATCAGCATAACAAGGCTCCCTGTTCTCCAGGGCCTGTCTTGCCTTTCTGGTTTTGACACATTTTGTGGATGTCCCTTTTGACCGGTGGGAAGTGATACTTCTTTGTAGTGCAGATTTGCATTGCCCGCTTGCTTGCTTGGCCAAAAAGGGCGTTTGCGTTTTCTCCTGAATATATTCAGGAGAAAACGCATACGCCCTTTTTGGCCAAGTGCATCATTGTCGAAGTTGTGCCCCTCTTCCTATGCTTTAAAGGCGATTCCAACGTACCTCTTGAAATCTGTTTCCTGCTATTCTGCCTCGCTTTCAAGTCTGCCTCGTTGCCTTCCCTCAACAGATTTTTGGACGATAGTTGTCCTTTATTACTCGGCCAGTTTGTGAATTGCTGTGCCCCTGAGCTCCATTTTTCAACTCGTTTTTGGTGAGCGGCCCGCAAGTCCAAAATTTTGGTTCACGACCTATACTGGTTCCCTGTGGGGGGCTTAGACTTTGGTTAATTCTTCATCCTGCCGGGAAGTTAGAGTGATATGTGCCCGTTCAAATGCCTAACAGCTACTCTCTCATTGGTTCTCCCTCTTCCCTTTCATCCTCTGCCAAATTGGCAACCTGTGAGAACCAGGAGGTTAAAGGGGCTGTCTCCCCAAGTTGGGAGGATGATAGTAAAGCAGGTGTAAAGTCAAACCGGAGCACCAGGAGAGGGACTATTCGTTGAGTTTTAGAAACCTTTCGAATTCACAGTGTGTCCGTTCTCTAGGCTTCCCGTACATGTTATAGCTGTAGTAATATTCCCTTCAACCTGGAGAGTTGGGACCCATGGAATGGGTGCCAGGCATTTGTGTTTTAAAGCGTCTGCATTTGCTCACCCAATCTCACCAATCGTCTCAGTCCCAAGTGTCCCTCCTTATGCCACATCCAGCTGTCATTGTAGATAGGGTCATTCCAGGTTTCATCAGAGACCCTGAAGGAATTGTAAAGAATTTCCCAGTTTTTTTGTTTTGTTTTTGAAATTCCTTTTTAGAGTGGGTTTGAGCTGATTCTCGCTGCCATGTTTATGCCAGTCTAGACACACTTGATTCGCTTATGGAGACATATCAATACATAGGTTTTAAGATTCTTACTAGTCAGATATATTCCTCTGCGGGAAATATGGGGTTTTGAGTCCCTTTCACTGAGGAAGGTGTAGGTCTTCTCTATTCTATAGTTGGTTTTTGGAACAGTACCTGTGCTTATATCAAACTCTGGTTTTATGCATGACCCCACCTCTCCTTCCCCCTTAAGCAGGCATAAGAGTGTTTTCTAAATGTGAGACACTGTTCTCTTTCCTAACTCAGTTCAAGTGTAGCCATGTTTACAGGATCTTCATAAGTGATATCTTATGATAAGTTTCTTTTTCTCTGTGACTTATTTCACTTAGAATCATCGTACCTGAATCCACCCATTTTGCTGCTACTGGTCTTATGACATTGATTTCATGGCTGAGGGATATTCCATCGTACGTAAGTACCACAATTTTTTGAACCATTTTTATATTTCCTGGGATATTTAAGGTGTACCCAAGTTGAGGTCCTTGTAAGCAGTGCAGCCCTAAATTTTGGGGTGGCTCTGTCTTATTGATTTTCAGTTTTCCCAAAGTATATTCCCTACACTGGAAGTGCCCTTGGCTCTGTAGCTCTGTTCTGTACTTGTTTTAGGGAACACAATGTACTCCTCCAGAGAGGCAGTTGGCAATTTACATCCCGCCCATCAGCATAACAAGGCTCCCTGTTCTCCAGGGCCTGTCTTGCCTTTCTGGTTTTTACACATTTTGTGGATGTCCCTTTTGACCGGTGGGAAGTGATACTTCTTTGTAGTGCAGATTTGCATTGCCCGCTTGCTTGCTTGGCCAAAAAGGGCGTATGCGTTTTCTCCTGAATATATTCAGGAGAAAACACATACGCCCTTTTTGGCCAAGTGCATCATTGTCGAAGTTGTGCCCCTCTTCCTGTGCTTTAAATGCGATTCCAACGTACCTCTTGAAATCTGTTTCCTGCTATTCTGCCTCGCTTTCAAGTCCGCTTCACTGCCTTCCCTCAACAGATTTTTGGACGATAGTTGTCCGTTATTACTCAGCCTGTTTGTGAATTGCTGTGCCCCTGATCTCCATTTTTCAACTCATTTTTGGTGAGCTGACCGCAAGTCTAACATTTTGGTTCAGGACCTATACTGGTTCCCGGTGGGGGGCTGAGACTTTGGTTAATTCTTCTTCCTGCCGGGAAATTACAGTGATATGTGCCCGTCCAAATGCCTAACAACTACTCTCTCATTGGTTCTCCCTCTTCCCTTTCATCCTCTGTCAAATTGGCAACCTGTGCTAACCAGGAGGTTAAAGGGGCTGTCTCTCCAAGTTGGGAGGATGATAGTAAAGCAGGTGTAAAGTCAAACCGGAGCACCAGGAGAGGGACTATTCGTTGTGTTTTAGAAACCTTTCGTATTCACAGTGTGTCCGTTCTCTAGGTTTCCCGTACATGTTATAGCTGTAGTAATATTCCCTTCAACCTGGAGAGTTGGGACCCATGAAATGGGTGCCATGCATTATTGCTTTAAAGGGTCTGCATTTGCTCACCCAATCTCACCAATCCTCTCAGTCCCAAGAGTCCAGCCTTATGCCACATCCAGCTGGCGTTGTAGATAGGGTCATTCCAGGTTTCATCAGAGACACTGACGGAATTGTAAAGAATTTCCCAGTTTTATTGTTTTGTTTTTGAAATTCCTTTTTATAGTGGGTTTGAGCTGATTCTCGCTGCCATGTTTATGCCAGTCTAGACACACTTGATTCCCTTACGGAGACATATCAATACATAGGTTTTAAGATTCTTACTAGTCAGATATATTCCTCTGCGGGAAATATGGGGTTTTGAGTCCCTTTCACTGAGGAAGGTGTAGGTCTTGTCTATTCCATAGTTGGTGTTGGAACGGTACATGTACTTATATCAAACTCTGGTTTTATGCATCACCCCACCTCTCCTTCCCCCTTAAGCAGGCATAAGAGTGTTTTCTAAATGTGAGCCACTGTTCTCTTTCCTAACTCAGTTCAAGTGTAGCCATGTTTACAGGATCTTCATAAGTGATATCTTATGATAAGTTTCTTTTTCTGTGTGACTTATTTCACTTAGAATCATCGTACCTGAATCCACCCATTTTGCTGCTACTGGTATTATGACATTGATTTCATGGCTGAGGGATATTCCATCGTACGTAAGTACCACAATTTTTTGAACCATTTTTATATTTCCTGGGATATTTAAGGTGTACCCAAGTTGAGGTCCTTGTAAGCAGTGCAGCCCTAAATTTTGGGGTGGCTCTGTCTTATTGATTTTCAGTTTTCCCAAGGTATATTCCATAGACTGGAAGTGCCCTTGGCTCTGTATCTCTGTTGTTTACTTGTTTTATGGAACACAATGTACTCCTCCAGAGAGGCCGTTGTCAATATACATGCCGCCCATCAGCATAACAAGGCTCCCTGTTCTCCAGGGCCTGTCTTGCCTTTCTGGTTTTTACACATTTTGTGGATGTCCCTTTTGGCCGGTGGGAAGTGATACTTCTTTGTAGTGCAGATTTGCATTGCCCGCTTGCTTGCTTGGCCAAAAAGGGCGTATGCGTTTTCTCCTGAATATATTCAGGAGAAAACGCATACGCCCTTTTTGGCCAAGTGCATCATTGTCGAAGTTGTGCCCCTCTTCCTGTGCTTTAAAGGCGATTTCAACGTACCTCTTGAAATCTGTTTCCTGCTATTCTGCCTCGCTTTCAACTCTGCTTCGTTGCCTTCCCTCAACAGATTTTTGGACGATACTGGTCCTTTATTACTTAGCCAGTTTGTGAATTGCTGTGCCCCTGAGCTCCATTTTTCAACTCGTTTTTTGTGAGCTGACCGCAAGTCCAAAATTTTGGTTCAGGACCTATGCTGGTTCCCGGTGGGGGGCTGAGACTTTGGTTAATTCTTCTTCCTGCCGGGAAGTTAGAGTGATATGTGTCTGTCCAAATGCCTAACACCTACTCTCTCATTGGTTCTCCCTCTTCCCTTTCATCCTCTGCCAAATTGGAAACCTGTGCGAACCAGGAGGTTAAAGGGGCTGTCTCTCCAAGTTGGGAGGTTGATAGTAAAGCAGATGGAAAGTCAAACCGGAGCACCAGGAGAGGGACTATTCGTTGTGTTTTAGAAACCTTTCGTATTCACAGTGTGTCCGTTCTCTAGGTTTCCCGTACATGTTATAACTGTAGTAATATTGCCTTCAACCTGGAGAGTTGAGACCCATGGAATGGGTGCCATGCATTATTGCTTTAAATGGTCTGCATTTGCTCACCCACTCTCACCAATCCTCTCAGTCCCAAGTGTCCAGCCTTATGCCCCTTCCAGCTGTTGTTGTAGATAGGGTCATTCCAGGTTTCATCAGAGACCCTGAAGGAATTGTAAAGAATTTCACAGTTTTTTTGTTTTGTTTTTGAAATTCCTCTTTATAGTGGGTTTGAGCTGATTTTCGCTGCCATGTTTATGCCAGTCTAGACACACTTGATTCCCTTACGGAGACATATCAATACATAGGTTTTAAGATTCTTACTAGTCAGATATATTCCTCTGCGGGAAATATGGGGTTTTGAGTCCCTTTCACTGAGGAAGGTGTAGGTCTTGTCTATTCCATAGTTGGTTTTTGGAACGGTACCTGTGCTTATATCAAACTCTGGTTTTATGCATCACCCCACCTCTCCTTCCCCCTTAAGCAGGCATAAGAGTGTTTTCTAAATGTGAGACACTGTTCTCTTTCCTTACTCAGTTCAAGTGTAGCCATGTTTACAGGATCTTCATAAGTGATATCTTATGATAAGTTTCTTTTTCTCTGTGACTTATTTCACTTAGAATCATCGTACCTGAATCCACCCATTTTCCTGCTACTGGTCTTATGACATTGATTTCATGGCTGAGGGATATTCCATCGTACGTAAGTACCACAATTTTTTGAACCAATTTTATATTTCCTAGGATATTTAAGGTGTAACCAAGTTGAGGTCCTTGTAAGCAGTGCAGCCCTAAATTTTGGAGAGGTTTTTTCTTATTGATTTTCAGCTTTCCCAAGGTATATTCCCTAGACTGGAAGTGCCCTTGGCTCTGTAGCTCTGTTCTTTAATTCTTTTAAGGAACACAATGCACTCCTCAGGAGAGGCAGTTGGCAATTTACATCCCGCCCATCAGCATAACAAGGCTCCCTGTTCTCCAGGGCCTGTCTTGCCTTTCTGGTTTTTACACATTTTGTGGATGTCCCTTTTGACCGGTGGGAATTGATACTTCTTTGTAGTGCAGAATTGCATTGCCCGCTTGCTTGCTTGGCCAAAAAGGTTGTATGCGTTTTCTCCTGAATATATTCAGGAGAAAACGCATACGCCCTTTTTGGCCAAGTGCATCATTGTCGAAGTTGTGCCCCACTTCCTGTGCTTTAAAGGCGATTCCAACATGCCTCTTGAAATCAGTTTCCTGCTATTATGCCTCGCTTTCAAGTCCGCCTCGTTGCCTTCCCTCAACAGATTTTTGGACGATAATTTTCCTTTATTACTCGGCCTGTTTGTGAATTGCTGTGCCCCTGAGCTCCATTTTTCAACTCGTTTTTTGTGAGCTGACCGCAAGTCCAAAATTTAGGTTCAGGAACTATACTTGTTCCCGGAGGGAGGCTGAGACTTTGGTTAATTCTTCTTCCTGCCGGGAAATTGCAGTGATATGTGCCCGTCCAAATGCCTAACAGCTACTCTCTCATTGGTTCTCTCTCTTCCCTTTCATCCTCTGCCAAATTGGCATCCTGTGTGAACCAGGAGGTTAAAGGGGCTGTCTCTCCAAGTTGGGAGGTTGATAGTAAAGCAGATGGAAAGTCAAACCGGAGCACCACGACAGGGAGTATTCGTTGAGTTTTAGAAACATTTCATATTCACAGAGTGTCCGTTCTCTAGGTTTCCCGTACATGTTATAACTGTAGTAATATTCCCTTCAACCTGGAGAGTTGGGACACATGGATTGGGTGCCATGCATTATTGCTTTAAAGGGTCTGCATTTGCTCACAAAATCTCACCAATCGTCTCAATCCCAAGTGTCCCTCCTTATGCCACATCCAGCTGTCGTTGTAGACAGGGTCATTCCAGGTTTCATCAGAGACCCTGAAGGAATTGTAAACAATTTCCCAGTTTTTTTGTTTTGTTTTTGAAATTCATTTTTATAGTGGGTTTGAGTTGATTCTCGCTGCCATGTTTATGCCAGTGTAGACACACTTGATTCCCTTACAGAGACATATCAATACATAGGTTTTAGATTCTTACTAGTCAGATATATTCCGCTGTGTGAAATATGGGGTTTTGAGTCCCGTTCACTGAGGAATGTTTAGGTCTTTTCTATTCCACAGATGGTTTTTGGAACGGTACCTGTGCTTATATCAAACTCTGGTTTTATGCATCACCCCACCTCTCGTTCCCCCTTAAGCAGGCATCAGAGTGTTTTCTAAATGTGAGACACTGTTCTCTTTCCTTACTCAGTTCAAGTGTAGCCATGTTTACAGGATCTTCATAAGTGATATCTTATGATAAGTTTCTTTTTCTGCGTGACTTATTTCACTTAGAATCATCGTACCTGAATCCACCCATTTTGCTGCTACTGGTCTTATGACATTGATTTCATGGCTGAGGGATATTCCATCGTACGTAAGTACCACAATTTTTTGAACCATTTTTATATTTCCTGGGATATTTAAGGTGTACCCTAGTTGAGGTCCTTGTAAGTAGTGCAGCCCAAAATTTTGGGTTGGCACTGTCTAATTGATTTTCAGCTTTCCCAAGGTATATTCCCTAGACTGGAAGTGCCCTTGGCTCTGTAGCTCTGTTATTTACTTGTTTTAGGGAACACAATGCACTCCTCCGGAGAGGCAGTTGGCAATTTACATCCCGCCCATCAGCATAACAATGCTCCCTGTTCTCCAGGGCCTGTCTTGCCTTTCTGGTTTTTACACATTTTGTGGATGTCCCTTTTGACCAGTGGGAAGTGATACTTCTTTGTATTGCAGATTTGCATTGCCCGCTTGCTTCCTTGGCCAAAAAGGGCGTATGCGTTTTCTCCTGAATATATTCAGGAGAAAACGCATACGCCCTTTTTGGCCAAGTGCATCATTGTCGAAGTTGTGCCCCTCTTCCTGTGCTTTAAAGGCTATTCCAACGTACCTCTTGAAATCTGTTTCCGGCTATTCTTCCTCGCTTTCAAGTCCACCTCGTTGCCTTCCCTCAACAGATTTTGGACGATAGTTGTCCTTTATTACTCGGCCAGTTTGTGAATTGCTGTGCCGCTGAGCTCTATTTTTCAACTCGTTTTTGGTGAGCCGACCGCAATCCAAAATTTTGGTTCAGGAACTATACTGGTTCCCAGTGGGTGGCTGAGATTTTGGTTAATTCTTCTTCCTGCCGGGAAATTACAGTGATATGTGCCCTTCCAAATGCCTAACAGCTACTCTCTCTTTGGTTCTCCCTCTTCCATTTCATCCTCCGCCAAATTGGAAACCTGTGTGAACCAGGAGGTTAAAGGGGCTGTCTCTCCAAGTTGGGAGGTTGATAGTAAAGCATGTGGAAAGTCATACCGGAGCACCAGGAGAGGGACTATTCGTTGAGTTTTAGAAACCTTTCGTATTCACAGTGTGTCCATTCTCTAGGTTTCCCGTACATGTTATAGCTGTAGTAATATTCCCTTCAACCTGGAGAGTTGGGACCCATGGAATGGGTGCCAGGCATTTGTGCTTTAAAGGGTCTGCATTTGCTCACCCAATCTCACCAATCGTCTCAGTCCCAAGTGTCCCTCCTTATGTCACATCCAGCTGTCATTGTAGATAGGGTCTTTCCAGGTTTCATCTGAGACCCTGAAGGAATTGTAAAGAATTTCCCAGTTTTTTTGTTTTGTTTTTGAAATTCCTTTTTATAGTGGGTTTGTGCTGATTCTCGCTGCCATGTTTATGCCAGTCTAGACACACTTGATTCACTTACAGAGACATATCAATACATAGGTTTTAAGGTTCTTACTAGTCAGATATATTCCTCTGTGGGAAATATGGGGTTTTGAGTCCCTTTCACTGAGGAAGTTGTAGGTCTTGTCTATTCCATAGTTGGTTTTTGGAACGGTACCTGTGCTTATATCAAACTCTGGTTTTATGCATCACCCCACCTCTCCTTCCCCCTTAAGCAGGCATAAGAGTGTTTTCTAAATGTGAGACACTGTTCTCTTTCCTAACTCAGTTCAAGTGTAGCCATGTTTACAGGATCTTCATAAGTGATATCTTATGATAAATTTCTTTTTCTCTGTGACTTATTTCACTTAGAATCATCGTACCTGAATCCACCCATTTTGCTGCTACTGGTCTTATGACATTGATTTCATGGCTGAGGGATATTCCATCGTACGTAAGTACCACAATTTTTTGAACCATTTTTATATTTCCTGGGATATTTAATGTGTACCCAAGTTGAGGTCCTTGTAAGCAGTGCAGCCCTAAATTTTGGGGTGGCTCTGTCTTATTGATTTTCAGTTTTCCCAAGGTATATTCCCTAGACTGGAAGTGCCCTTGGCTCTGTAGCTCTGTTCTTTACTTGTTTTAGGGAACACAATGTACTCCTCCAGAGAGGCAGTTGGCAATTTACATCCCGCCCATCAGCATAACAAGGCTCCCTGTTCTCCAGGGCCAGTCTTGCCTTTCTGGTTTTTACACATTTTGTGGATGTCCCTTTTGACCGGTGGGAAGTAATACTTCTTTGTAGTGCAGATTTGCATTGCCCGCTTGCTTGCTTGGCAAAAAAGGGCGTATGCGTTTTCTCCTGAATATATTCAGGAGAAAACGCATACGCCCTTTTTGGCCAAGTGCATCATTGTCGAAGTTGTGCCCCTCTTCCTGTGCTTTAAAGGCGATTCCAACGTACCTCTTGAAATTTGTTTCCTGCTATTCTGCCTCGCTTTCAAGTCCGCCTCGTTGCCTTCCCTCAACAGATTTTTGGACGATAGTTGTCCTTTATTACTCGGCCAGTTTGTGAATTGCTGTGCCCCTGAGCTCCATTTTTCAACTCGTTTTTGGTGAGGTGACCGCAAGTGCGAAATTTTGGTTCGCGACCTATGCTGGTTCCCTGTGGGGGGCTGAGACTTTGGTTAATTCTTCTTCCGGCCGGGAAATTACAGTGATATATGCCCGTTCAAATGCCTAACAGCTACTCTCTCATTGGTCCTCCCTCTTCCCTTTCATCCTCTGCCAAATTGGCAACCTGTGCGAACCAGGAGGTTAAAGGGGCTGTCTCTCCAAGTTGGGAGGATGATAGTAAAGCAGGTGTAAAGTCAAACCGGAGCACCAGGAGAGGGACTATTCGTTGACTTTTAGAAACCTTTCGTATTCACAGTGTGTCCGTTCTCTAGGTTTCCCGTACATGTTATATCTGTGGTAATATTCCCTTCAACCTGGAGAGTTGGGACCCATGGAATGGGTGCCATGCATTATTGCTTTAAAGGGTCTGCATTTGCTCACCCAGTCTCACCAATCCTCTCAGTCCCAAGTGTCCAGCCTTATGCCACATCCAGCTGTCGTTGTAGATAGGGTCATTCCAGGTTTCATCAGAGACCCTGAAGGAATTGTAAAGAATTTCCCAGTTTTTTTGTTTTGTTTATGAAATTCCTTTTTATAGTGGGTTTGTGCCGATTCTCGCTGCCATGTTTATGCCAGTCTAGACACACTTGATTCCCTTACAGAGACATATCAATACATAGGTTTTAAGTTTCTTACTAGTCAGATATATTCCTTTGCGGGAAATATGGGGTTTTGAGTCCCTTTCACTGAGGAAGTTGTAGGTCTTGTCTATTCCATAGTTGGTTTTTGGAACGGTACCTGTGCTTATATCAAACTCTGGTTTTATGCATCACCCCACCTCTCCTTCCCCCTTAAGCAGGCATAAGAGTGTTTTCTAAATGTGAGACACTGTTCTCTTTCCTAACTCAGTTCAAGTGTAGCCATGTTTACTGGATCTTCATAAGTGATATCTTATGATAAGTTTCTTTTTCTGTGTGACTTATTTCACTTAGAATCATCGTACCTGAATCCACCCATTTTGCTGCTACTTGTCTTATGACATTGATTTCATGGCTGAGGGATATTCCATCGTACGTAAGTACCACAATTTTTTGAGCCCTTTTTATATTTCCTGGGATATTTAAGGTGTACCCAAGTTGATGTCCTTGTAAGCAGTGCAGCCCTAAATTTTGGGGTGGCTCTGTCTTATTGATTTTCAGTTATCCCAAGGTATATTCCCTAGACTGGAAGTGCCCTTGGCTCTGTAGCTCTGTTCTTTTTGTGTTTCAGGGAACACAATGTACTCCTCCAGAGAGGCTGTTGGCAATTTTCATCCCGCCCATCAGCATAACAATGCTCCCTGTTCTCCAGGGCCTGTCTTGCCTTTCTGGTTTTTACACATATTCTGGATAACCCTTTTGACCAGTGGGAAGTGATACTTCTTTGTAGTGCAGATTTGCATTGCCCGCTTGCTTGCTTGGCCAAAAAGGGCGTATGCGTTTTCTCCTGAATATATTCAGGAGAAAACGCATACGCCCTTTTTGGCCAAGTGCATCATTGTCGAAGTTGTGCCCCTCTTCCTGTGCTTTAAAGGCGATTCCAACGTACCTCTTGAAATCTGTTTCCTGCTACTCTGCCTCGCTTTCAAGTCCGCCTAGTTGCCTTCCCTCAATAGATTTTTGGACGATAGTTGTTCTTTATTACTCAGCCAGTTTGTGAATTGCTGTGCCCCTGAGCTCCATTTTTCACCTCGTTTTTGGTGAGCTGACCGCAAGTCCAAAATTTTGGTTCAGGACCTATACTGGTTCCCAGTGGGTGGCTGAGACTTTGGTTAATTCTTCTTCCTGCCGGGTAATTACAGTGATATGTGCCGGTCCAAATGCCTAACAGCTACTCTCTCATTGGTTCTCCCTCTTCCCTTTCATCCTCTGCCAAATTGGCAACCTGTGCGAACCAGGAGGTTAAAGGGGCTGTCTCTCCAAGTTCGGAGGTTGATAGTAAAGCAGATGGAAAGTCAAACCGGAGCACCAGGAGAGGGAATATTCTTTGAGTTTTAGAAACCTTTCGTATTCACAGTGTGAACGTTCTCTAGGTTTCCCGTACATGTTATAACTGTAGTAATATTCCCTTCAACCTGGAGAGTTGGGACCCATGGAATGGGTGCCATGCATTATTGCTTTAAAGGGTCTGCATTTGCTCACCCAATCTCACCAATCGTCTCAGTCCCAAGTGTCCAGCTTTATGCCACATCCAGCTGTCGTTGTAGATAGGGTCATTCCAGGTTTCATCAGAGACCCTGAAGGAATTGTAAAGAATTTCCCAGTATTTTGTTTTGTTTTTGAAATTCCTTTTTATAGTGGGTTTGAGCTGATTCTCACTGCCATATTTATGCCAGTCTAGACACACTTGATTCCCTTACAGATACATATCAATACATAGGTTTTAAGATTCTTACTAGTCAGATATATTCCTCTGCGGGAAATATGGGGTTTTGAGTCCCTTTCACTGAAGAAGTTGTAGGTCTTGTCTATTCCATAGTTGGTTTTTGGAACGGTACCTGTGCTTATATCAAACTCTGGTTTTATGCATCACCCCACCTCTCCTTCCCCCTTAAGCAGGCATAAGAGTGTTTTCTAAATGTGAGACACTGTTCTCTTTCCTAAATCAGTTCAAGTGTAGCCATGTGTACAGGATCTTCATAAGTGATATCTTATGATAAGTTTCTTTTTCTCTGTGACTTATTTCACTTAGAATCATCGTACCTGAATCCACCCATTTTGCTGCTACTGGTCTTATGACATTGATTTCATGGCTGAGGGATATTCCATCGTACGTAAGTACCACAATTTTTTGAAGCATTTTTATATTTCCTGGGATATTTAAAGTGTACCCAAGTTGAGGTCCTTGTAAGCAGTGCAGCCCTAAATTTTGGGGTGGCTCTGTCTTATTGATTTTCAGTTTTCCCAAGTTGTATTCCCTAGACTGGAAGTGCCCTTGGCTCTGTAGCTCTGTTCTTTATTTGTTTTAGGGAACACAATGTACTCCTCCAGAGAGGCAGTCGGCAATTTACATCCCGCCCATCAGCATAACAAGCCTCCTTGTTCTCCAGGGCTTGTCTTGCCTTTCTTGTTTTTACACATTTTGTGGATGTCCCTTTTGACCGGTGGGAAGTGATACTTCTTTGTAGTGCAGATTTGTATTGCCCGCTTGCTTGCTTGGCCAAAAAGGGCGTATGCATTTTCTCCTGAATATATTCAGGAGAAAACGCATACGCCGTTTATGGCCAAGTGCATCATTGTCGAAGTTGTGCCCCTATTCCTGTGCTTTAAAGGCGATTCCAACGTACCTCTTGAAATCTCTTTCCTGCTATTCTGCCTCGCATTCAAGTCCGCCTCGTTGCCTTCCTCAACAGATTTTTGGACGATAGTTGTCCTTTATTACTCGGCCAGTTTGTGAATTGCTGTGCCCCTGAGCTCCATTTTTCAACTCGTTTTTGGTGAGCTGACCGCAAGTCCAAAATTTTGGTTCAGGACCTATACTGGTTCCCGGTGGGTGGCTGAGACTTTGGTTAATTCTTCTTCCTGCCGGGAAATTACAGTGATATGTGCCCGTTCAAATGCCTAACAGCGACTCTCTCATTGGTTCTCCCTCTTCCCTTTCATCCTCTGCCAAATTGGCAACCTGTGCGAACCAGGAGGTTAAAGGGGCTGTCTCTCCAAGTTGGGAGGATGATAGTAAAGCAGGTGTAAAGTCAAACCGGAGCACCAGGAGAGGGACTATTCGTTGAGTTTTAGAAACCTTTCGTATTCACAGTGTGTCCGTTCTCTAGGTTTCCAGTACATGTTATAGCTGTAGTAATATTCCCTTCAACCTGGAGAGTTGGGACCCATGGAATGGGTGCCAAGCATTATTGCTTTAAAGGGTCTGCATTTGCTCACCCAATCTCACCAATCGTCTCAGTCCCAAGTGTCCACCCTTATGCCACATCCAGCTGTCTTTGTAGATAGGGTCATTCCAGGATTCATCAGAGACCCTGAAGGAATTGTAAAGAATTTCCCAGTTTTTTTGTTTTGTTTTTGAAATTCCTTTTTATAGTGGGTTTGAGCTGATTCTCGCTGCCATGTTTATGCCAGTCTAGACACACTTGATTCCCTTACGGAGACATATCAATACATAGGTTTTAAGATTCTTACTAGTCAGATATATTCCTCTGCGGGAAATATGGGGTTTTGAGTCCCTTTCACTGAGGAAGGTGTAGGTCTTGTCTATTCCATAGTTGGTTTTTGGAACGGTACCTGTGCTTATATCAAACTCTGGTTTTATGCATCACCCCACCTCTCCTTCCCCCTTAAGCAGGCATAAGAGTGTTTTCTAAATGTGAGACACTGTTCTCTTTCCTAACTCAGTTCAAGTGTAGCCATGTGTACAGGATCTTCATAAGTGATATCTTATGATAAGTTTCTTTTTCTCTGAGACTTATTTCACTTAGAATCATCGTACCTGAATCCACCCATTTTGCTGCTACTGGTCTTATGACATTGATTTCATGGCTGAGGGATATTCCATCATACGTAAGTACCACAATTTTTTGAACCATTTTTATATTTCCTGGGATATTTAAGGTGTACCCAAGTGAGGTCCTTGTAAGCAGTGCAGCCCTAAATATTGGGGTGGCTCTGTCTTATTGATTTTCAGTTTTCCCAAGTTATATTCCCTAGACTGGAAGTGCCCTTGGCTCTGCAGCTCTGTTCTTTACTTGTTTTAGGGAATACAATGTACTCCTCCAGAGAGGCAGTTGGCAATTTACATCCCGCCCATCAGCATAACAAGGCTCCCTGTTCTCCAGGGCCTGTCTTGCCTTTCTGGTTTTTACACATTTTGTGGATGTCCCTTTTGACCGGTGGGAAGTGATACTTCTTTGTAGTGAAGATTTGCATTGTCCGGTTGCTTGCTTGGCGAAAAAGGGCGTATGCGTTTTCTCCTGAATATATTCAGGAGAAAACGCATACGCCCTTTTTGGCCAAGTGCATCATTGTCGAAGTTGTGCCCCTCTTCCTGTGCTTTAAAGGCGATTCCAACGTACCTCCTGAAATCTCTTTCCTGCTATTCTGCCTCGCTTTCAAGTCCGCCTCGTTTCCTTCCCTCAACAGATTTTTGGACAATAGTTGTCCTTTCTTACTCGGCCAGTTTGTGAATTGCTGTGCCCCTGAGCTCCATTTTTCAACTCTGTTTTTGTGAGCTGAACGCAAGTCCAAAATTTTGGTTCAGGAACTATACTGGTTCCTGGAGGGTGGCTGAGACTTTGGTTAATTCTTCTTCCTGCCGGGAAATTACAGTGATATGTGCCCGTCCAAATGCCTAACAGCTACTCTCTCATTGGTTCTCCCTCTTCCCTTTCATCCTCTGCCAAATTGGAAACCTGTGCGAACCAGGAGGTTAAAGGGGCTGTCTCTCCAAGTTGGGAGGTGGATAGTAAAGCAGATGGAAAGTCAAACCGGAGCACCAGGAGAGGGACTATTCGTTGAGTTTTAGAAACCTATTGTATTCACAGTGTGTCCGTTCTCTAGGTTTCCCGTACATGTTATAACTGTAGTAATATTCCCTTCAACCTGGAGAGTTGGGACCCATGGAATGGGTGCCAGGCATTTGTGCTTTAAAGGGTCTGCATTTGATCAACCAATCTCACCAATCCTCTCAGTCCCAAGAGTCCAGCCTTATGCCACATCCAGCTGTCGTTGTAGATAGGGTCATTCCAGGTTTCATCAGAGACCCTGAAGGAATTGTAAAGAATTTCCCAGTTTTTTCGTTTTGTTTTTGAAATTCCTTTTTATAGTGGGTTTGAGCTGATTCTCGCTGCCATGTTTATGCCAGTCTAGACACACTTGATTCCCTTACGGAGACATAGCAGTACATAGGTTTTAAGATTCTTAGTAGTCAGATATATTCCTCTGTGGGAAATATGGGGTTTTGAGTCCCTTTCACAGAGGAAGGTGTAGGTCTTGTCTATTCCATAGTTGGTTTTTGGAACGGTACCTGTGGTTATATCAAACTCTGGTTTTATGCATCACCCCCCTCTCCTTCCCCCTTAAGCAGGCATAAGAGTGTTTTCTAAATGTGAGACACTGTTCTCTTTCCTAACTCAGTTCAAGTGTAGCCATTTTTACAAGATATTCATAAGTGATATCTTATGATAAGTTTCTTTTTCTGTGTGACATATTTCACTTAGAATCATCGTACCTGAATCCACCCATTTTGCTGCTACTGGTCTTATGACATTGATTTCATGGCTGAGGGATATTCCATCGTACGTAAGTACCACAATTTTTTGAACCATTTTTATATTTCCTGGGATATTTAACGTGTACCCAAGTTGATGTCCTTGTAAGCAGTGCAGCCCTAAATTTTGGGGTGGCTCTGTCTTATTGATTTTCAGTTTTCCCAAGGAATATTCCCTAGACTGGAAGTGCCCTTGGCTCTGTAGCTCTGTTGTTTACTTCTTTTAGGGAACACAATGCACTCCTCCAGAGAGGCAGTAGGCAATTTACATCCCGCCCTTCAGCATAACAAGGCTCTCTGTTCTCCAGGGCCAGTCTTGCCTTTCTGGTTTTTACACATTTTGTGGATGTCCCTTTTGACCGGTTGGAAGTGATACGTCTTTTAGTGCAGATTTGCATTGCCCGCTTGCTTGCTTGGCCAAAAAGGGCGTATGCATTTTCTGCTGAATATATTCAGGAGAAAACTCATACGCCCTTTTTGGCCAAGTGCGTCATTGTCGAAGTTGTGCCCCTCTTCCTGTGCTTTAAAGGCGAATCCAACGTACCTCTTGAAATCTGTTTCCTGCTATTCTGCCTCACTTTCCAGTCCGCCTCGTTGCCTTCCCTCAACAGATTTTTGGATGATAGATGTCCTTTATTACTCGGCCAGTTTGTGAAATGCTGTGACCCTGAGCTCCATTTTTCAACTCGTTTTTTGGTGAGCTGACCTCAAGTCCAAAATTTAGGTTCAGGACCTATACTGGTTCCCAGTGAGGGGCTGAGACTTTGGTTAATTCTTCTTCCTGCCGGGAAATTACAGTGATATGTGCCCGTCCAAATGCCTAACTGCTACTCTCTCATTTGTTCTCCCTTTTCGCTTTCATCCTCTGCCAAATTGGCAACCTGTGCGAACCAGGAGGTTAAAGGGGCTGTCTCTCCAATTTGGAGGTTGATAGTAAAGCAGATGGAAAGTCAAACCGGAGCACCAGGAGAGGGACTATTCTTTGAGTTTTAGAAACCTTTCGTATTCACAGTGTGTCCGTTCTCTAGGTTTCCCGTGCATTTTATAACTGTAGTAATATTCCCTTCAACCTGGAGAATTGGGACCCATGGAATGGGTGCCATGCATTATTGCTTTAAAGGGTCTGCATTTGCTCACCCAATCTCACCAATCGTCTCATTCCCAAGTGTCCCTCCTTATTCCACATCCAGCTGTCGTTGTAGATAGGGTCATTCCAGGTTTCATCAGAGACCCTGAAGGAATTGTAAAGAATTTCCCAGTTTTTTTGTTTTGTTTTTGAAATTCCTTTTTATAGTGGGTTTGAGCTGATTCTCGCTGCCATGTTTATGCCAGTCTGGACACACTTGATTCCCTTACGGAGACATATCAATACATAGGTTTTAAGATTCTTACTAGTCAGATATATTCCTCTGCGTGAAATATGGGTTTTTGAGTCCCTTACACTGAGGAAGGTGTAGGTCTTGTCTATTCCATAGTTGGTTTTTGGAACGGTACCTCTGTTTATATCAAACTCTGATTTTATGCATCACCCCACCTCTCCTTCCCCCTTAAGCAGGCATAAGAGTGTTTTCTAAATGTGAGACACTGTTCTCTTTCCTAACTCAGTTCAAGTGTAGCCATGTTTACAGGATCTTCACAAGTGATATCTTATGATAAGTTTCTTTTTCTGTGTGACTTATTTCACTTAGAATCATCGTACCTGAATCCACCCATTTTGCTGCTACTGGTCTTATGACATTGATTTCATGGCTGAGGGATATTCCATCATACGTAAGTACCACAATTTTTTGAACCATTTTTATATTTCCTGGGATATTTAAGGTGTACCCATGTTAAGGTCCTTGTAAGCAGTGCAGCCCTAAATTTTGGGGTGGCTCTGTCTTATTGATTTTCAGTTTTCCCAAGGTATATTCCCTAGACTGGAAGTGCCCTTGGCTCTGTAGCTCTGTTCTTTACTTGTTTTAGGGAACACAATGCACTCCTCCAGAGAGGCAGTTGGCAATTTACATCCCGCCCATCAGCATAACAAGGCTCCCTGTTCTCCAGGGCCTGTCTTGCCTTTCTGGTTTTTACACATTTTGTGGATGTCCCTTTTGACTGGTGGGAAGTGATACGTCTTTGTAGTGCAGATTTGCATTACCCGCTTGCTTGCTTGGCCAAAAAGGGCGTATGCGTTTTCTCCTGAATATATTCAGGAGAAAACACATACGCCCTTTTTGGCCAAGTGCATCATTGTCGAAGTTCGGCCCCTCTTCGTGTGCTTTAAAGGCGATTCCAATGTACCTCTTGAAATCTGTTTCCTGCTATTCTGCCTCACGTTCAAGTCCGCCTCGTTGCCTTCCCTCAACAGATTTTTGGACGATAATTGTCCTTTATTACTTGGCCAGTTTGTGAATTGCTGTGCCCCTGAGCTCCCTTTTTCAACACGTTTTTGGTGAGCTGACCGCAAGTCCAAAATTTTGGTTCAGGACCTATACTGGTTCCCGGTGGGTGGCTGAGATTTTGGTTAATTCTTCTTCCTGCCGGGAAATTACAGTGATATGTGCCCGTCTAAATGCCTAACTGATACTCTCTCATTGGTTCTCCCTCTTCCCTTTCATCCTCTGCCAAATTGGCAACCTGTGCGAACCAGGAGGTTAAAGCGGCTGTCTCTCCAAGTTGGGAGGTTGATAGTAAAGCAGATGGAAAGTCAATCTGGAGCACCAGGAGAGGGATTATTCGTTGAGTTTTAGAAACATTTCATATTCACAGTGTGTCCGTTCTCTAGGTTTCCCGTACATGTTATAACTGTAGTAATATTCCCTTCAACCTGGAGAGTTGGGACCCATGGAATGGGTGCCATGCATTATTGCATTAAAGGGTCTGCATTTGCTCACCCAATCTCACCAATCCTCTCAGTCCCAAGTGTCCAGCCTTATGCCACATCCAGCTGTCGTTGTAGATAAGGTCATTCCAGGTTTCATCAGAGGCCCTGAAGGAATTGTAAAGAATTTCCCAGTTTTTTTGTTTTGTTTTTGAAATTCATTTTTATACTGGGTTTGAGCTGATTCTCACTGCCATGTTTATGCCAGTCTAGACACACTTGATTCCCTAACGGAGACATATCAATACATAGGTTTTAAGATTCTTACTAGTCAGATATATTCCTCTGCGGGAAATATGGGGTTTTGAGTCCCTTTCACTGAGGAAGGTGTAGGTCTTGGCTATTCCATAGTTGGTTTTTGGAATAGTACCTGTGCTTATATCAAACTCTGGTTTTATGCATCACCCCACCTCTCCTTCCCCCTTAAGCAGGCATAAGAGTGTTTTCTAAATGTGAGACACTGTTCTCTTTCCTAACTCAGTTCAAGTGTAGCCATGTTTACAGGATCTTCATAAGTGATATCTTATGATAAGTTTCTTTTTGTCTGTGACTTATTTCACTTAGAATCATCGTACCTGAATCCACCTATTTGCTCCTACTGGTCTTATGACATTGATTTCATGGCTGAGGGATATTCCATCGTACGTAAGTACCACAATTTTATGAATGATTTTTATATTTCCTGGGATATTTAAGGTGTACCCAAGTTGAGGTCCTTGTAAGCAGTGCAGCCCTAAATTTTGGGGTGGCTCTGTCTTATTGATTTTCAGTTTTCTCAAGGTATATTCCCTAGACCGGAAGTGCCCTTGGCTCTGTAGCTCTGTTCTTTACTTGTTTTAGGGAACACAATGCACTCCTCCAGAGAGGCAGTTGGCAATTTACATCCCGCCCATCAGCATAAAAAGGCTCCCTGTTCTCCAGGGCCTGTCTTGCCTTTCTCGTTTTTACATATTTTGTGGATGTCCCTTTTGACCGGAGGGAAGTGATACTTCTTTGTAGTGCAGATTTGCATTGCCCGCTTGCTTGCTTGGCCAAAATGGGCGTATGCGTTTTCTCCTGAATATATTCAGGAGAAAACGCATACGCCCTTTTTGGCCAAGTGCATCATTGTTGAAATTGTGCCCCTCTTCCTGTGCTTTAAAGGCGATTCCAACGTACCTCTTGAAATCTGTTTCCTCCTATTCTGCCTCACTCTGAAGTCCGCCTCGTTGCCTTCCCTCAACAGATTTTTGGATGATAGTTGTCCTTTATTACTCGGCCAGTTTGTGAATTGCTGTGCCCCTGAGCTCCATTATTCAACTCGTTTTTGGGGAGCTGACCGCAAGTCCAAAATTTTGGTTCAGGACCTATACTGGTTCCCGGTGGGTGGCTGAGACTTTGGTTAATACTTCTTCGTGCCGGGAAATTACAGTGATATGTGCCCGTCCAAATGCCTAACAGCCACTCTCTCATTGGTTCTCCCTCTACCCTTTCATCCTCTGCCAAATTGCCAACCTGTGCGAACCAGGAGGTTAAAGGGGCTGTCTCTCCAAGTTGGGAGGTTGATAGTAAAGCAGATGGAAAGTCAAACCGGAGCACCAGGAGAGGGACTATTCGTTGAGTTTTAGAAACCTTTCATATTCACAGTGTGTCCGTTCTCTAGGTTTCCCGTATATGTTATAACTGTAGTAATATGCCCTTCAACCTGGAGAGTTGGGAACCATGGAATGGGTGCCATGCATTATTGCTTTAAAGGGTCAGCAATTGCTCACCCAATCTCACCAATCCTCTCAGTCTCAAGTGTCCAGCCTTATGCCACATCCAGCTGTCGTTGTAGATAGGGTCATTCCAGGTTTCATCAGAGACCCTGAAGGAATTGTAAAGAATTCCCCAGTTTTTTTGTGTTGTTTTTGAAATTCCTTTTTATAGTGGGTTTGAGCTGATTCTCGCTGCCATGTTTATGCCAGTCTAGACACACTTGATTCCCTTACGGAGACATAGCAGTACATAGGTTTTAAGATTCTTATTAGTCAGATATATTCCTCTGTGGGAAATATGGGGTTTTGAGTCCCTTTCACAGAGGAAGGTGTAGGTCTTTTCTATTCCATAGTTGGTTTTTGGAACGGTACCTGTGCTTATATCAAACTCTGGTTTTATGCATCACCCCCCTCTCCTTCCCCCTTAAGCAGGCATAAGAGTGTTTTCTAAATGTGAGACACTGTTCTCTTTCCTAACTCAGTTCAAGTGTAGCCATTTTTACAAGATATTCATAAGTGATATCTTATGATAAGTTTCTTTTCCTGTGTGACATATTTCACTTAGAATCATCGTACCTGAATCCACCCATTTTGCTGCTACTGGTCTTATGACATTGATTTCATGGCTGAGGGATATTCCATCGTACGTAAGTACCACAATTTTTTGAACCATTTTTATATTTCCTGGGATATTTAACGTGTACCCAAGTTGATGTCCTTGTAAGCAGTGCAGCCCTAAATTTTGGGGTGGCTCTGTCTTATTGATTTTCAGTTTTCCCAAGGAATATTCCCTAGACTGGAAGTGCCCTTGGCTCTGTAGCTCTGTTGTTTACTTGTTTTAGGGAACACAATGCACTCCTCCAGAGAGGCAGTAGGCAATTTACATCCCGCCCTTCAGCATAAAAAGGCTCCCTGTTCTCCAGGGCCTGTCTTGCCTTTCTGGTTTTTACACATTTTGTGGATGTCCCTTTTGACCGGTGGGAAGTGATACGTCTTTTAGTGCAGATTTGCATTACCCGCTTGCTTGCTTGGCCAAAAAGGGCGTATGCATTTTCTGCTGAATATATTCAGGAGAAAACTTATACGCCCTTTTTGGCCAAGTGCATCATTGTCGAAGTTGTGCCCCTCTTCCTGTGCTTTAAAGGCGAATCCAACGTACGTCTTGAAATCTGTTTCCTGCTATTCTGCCTCACTTTCCAGTCCGCCTCGTTGCCTTCCCTCAACAGATTTTTGGATGATAGATGTCCTTTATTACTCGGCCAGTTTGTGAATTGCTGTGACCCTGAGCTCCATTTTTCAACTCGTTTTTTGGTGAGCTGACCTCAAGTCCAAAATTTAGGTTCAGGACCTATACTGGTTCCCGGTGAGGGGCTGAGACTTTGGTTAATTCTTCTTCCTGCCGGGAAATTACAGTGATATGTGCCCGTCCAAATGCCTAACTGCTACTCTCTCATTTGTTCTCCCTTTTCGCTTTCATCCTCTGCCAAATTGGCAACCTGTGCGAACCAGGAGGTTAAAGGGGCTGTCTCTCCAATTTGGGAGGTTGATAGTAAAGCAGATGGAAAGTCAAACCGGAGCACCAGGAGAGGGACTATTCTTTGAGTTTTAGAAACCTTTCGTATTCACAGTGTGTCCGTTCTCTAGGTTTCCCGTGCATGTTATAACTGTAGTAATATTCCCTTCAACCTGGAGAGTTGGGACCCATGGAATGGGTGCCAGGCATTTGTGCTTTAAAGGGTCTGCATTTGCTCACCCAATCTCACCAATCGTCTCATTCCCAAGTGTCCCTCCTTATTCCACATCCAGCTGTCGTTGTAGATAGGGTCATTCCAGGTTTCATCAGAGACCCTGAAGGAATTGTAAAGAATTTCCCAGTTTTTTTGTTTTGTTTTTGAAATTCCTTTTTATAGTGGGTTTGAGCTGATTCTCGCTGCCATGTTTATGCCAGTCTAGACACACTTGATTCCCTTACGGAGACATATCAATACATAGGTTTTAAGATTCTTACTAGTCTGATATATTCCTCTGCGTGAAATATGGGTTTTTGAGTCCCTTACACTGAGGAAGGTGTAGGTCTTGTCTATTCCATTGTTGGTTTTTGGAACGGTACCTCTGTTTATATCAAACTCTGATTTTATGCATCACCCCACCTCTCCTTCCCCCTTAAGCAGGCATAAGAGTGTTTTCTAAATGAGAGACACTGTTCTCTTTCCTAACTCAGTTCAAGTGTAGCCATGATTACAGGATCTTCATAAGTGATATCTTATGATAAGTTTCTTTTTCTGTGTGACTTATTTCACTTAGAATCATCGTACCTGAATCCACCCATTTTGCTGCTACTGGTCTTATGACATTGATTTCATGGCTGAGGGATATTGCATCGTACGTAAGTACCACAATTTTTTGAACCATTTTTATATTTCCTGGGATATTTAAGGTGTACCCATGTTAAGGTCCTTGTAAGCAGTGCAGCCCTAAATTTTGGGGTGGCTCTGTCTTATTGATTTTCAGTTTTCCCAAGGTATATTCCCTAGACTGGAAGTGCCCTTGGCTCTGTAGCTCTGTTCTTTATTGTTTTAGGGAACACAATGCACTCCTCCAGAGAGGCAGTTGGCAATTTACATCCCACCCATCAGCATAACAAGGCTCCCTGTTCTCCAGGGCCTGTCTTGCCTTTCTGGTTTTTCCACATTTTGTGGATGTCCCTTTTGACTGGTGGGAAGTGATACATCTTTGTAGTGCAGATTTGCATTGCCCGCTTGCTTGCTTGGCCAAAAAGGGCGTATGCGTTTTCTCCTGAATATATTCAGGAGAAAACGCATACGCTCTTTTTGGCCAAGTGCATCATTGTCGAAGTTGTGCCCCTCTTCCTGTGCTTTAAAGGCGATTCCAACGTACCTCTTGAAATCTGTTTCCTGCTATTCTGCCTCACTTTCAAGTCCGCCTCGTTGCCTTCCCTCAACAGATTTTTGGACGATAATTGTCCTTTATTACTCGGCCAGTTTGTGAATTGCTGTGCCCCTGAGCTCCCTTTTTCAACACGTTTTTGGTGAGCTGACCGCAAGTCCAAAATTTTGGTTCAGGACCTATACTGGTTCCCGGTGGGTGGCTGAGATTTTGGTTAATTCTTCTTCCTGCCGGGAAATTACACTGATATGTGCCCGTCCAAATGCCTAACTGATACTCTCTCATTGGTTCTCCCTCTTCCCTTTCATCCTCTGCCAAATTGGCAACCTGTGCGAACCAGGAGGTTAAAGCGGCTGTCTCTCCAAGTTGGGAGGTTGATAGTAAAGCAGATGGAAAGTCAATCTGAAGCACCAGGAGAGGGATTATTCGTTGAGTTTTAGAAACCTTTCATATTCACAGTGTGTCCGTTCTCTAGGTTTCCCGTACATGTTATAACTGTAGTAATATTCCCTACAACCTGGAGAGTTGGGACCCATGGAATGGGTGCCATGCATTATTGCATTAAAGGGTCTGCATTTGCTCACCCAATCTCACCAATCCTCTCAGTCCCAAGTGTCCAGCCTTATGCCACATCCAGCTGTCGTTGTAGATAGGGTCATTCCAGGTTTCATCAGAGGCTCTGAAGGAATTGTAAAGAATTTCCCAGTTTTTTTGTTTTGTTTTTGAAATTCATTTTTATACTGGGTTTGAGCTGATTCTCACTGCCATGTTTATGCCAGTCTAGACACACTTGATTCCCTAACGGAGACATATCAATACATAGGTTTTAAGATTCTTACTAGTCAGATATATTCCTCTGCGGGAAATATGGGGTTTTGAGTCCCTTTCACTGAGGAAGGTGTAGGTCTTGGTTATTCCATAGTTGGTTTTTGGAATGGTACCTGTGCTTATATCAGACTCTGGTTTTATGCATCACCCCACCTCTCCTTCCCCCTTCAGCAGGCATAAGAGTGTTTTCTAAATGTGAGACACTGTTCTCTTTTCTAACTCAGTTCAAGTGTAGCCATGTTTACAGGATCTTCATAAGTGATATCTTATGATAAGTTTCTTTTTCTCTGTGACTTATTTCACTTAGAATCATCGTACCTGAATCCACCCATTTGCTCCTACTGGTCTTATGACATTGATTTCATGGCTGAGGGATATTCCATCGTACGTAAGTACCACAATTTTATGAACCATTTTTATATTTCCTGGGATATTTAAGGTGTACCCAAGTTGAGGTCCTTGTAAGCAGTGCAGCCCTAAATTTTGGGGTGGCTCTGTCTTATTGATTTTCAGTTTTCTCAAGGTATATTCCCTAGACTGGAAGTGCCCTTGGCTCTGTAGCTCTGTTCTTTACTTGTTTTAGGGAACACAATGCACTCCTCCAGAGAGGCAGTTGGCAATTTACATCCCGCCCATCAGCATAAAAAGGCTCCCTGTTCTCCAGGGCCTGTCTTGCCTTTCTCGTTTTTACATATTTTGTGGATGTCCCTTTTGACCGGAGGGAAGTGATACTTCTTTGTAGTGCAGATTTGCATTGCCCGCTTGCTTGCTTGGCCAAAATGGGCGTATGCGTTTTCTACTGAATATATTCAGGAGAAAACGCATACGCCCTTTTTGGCCAAGTGCATCATTGTTGAAATTGTGCCCCTCTTCCTGTGCTTAAAAGGCGATTCCAACGTACCTCTTGAAATCTGTTTCCTCCTATTCTGCCTCACTCTGAAGTCCGCCTCGTTGCCTTCCCTCAACAGATTTTTGGATGATAGTT
The DNA here is from genome assembly GCF_949752795.1 of Hyperoodon ampullatus. Taxonomy (NCBI): domain Eukaryota; kingdom Metazoa; phylum Chordata; class Mammalia; order Artiodactyla; family Ziphiidae; genus Hyperoodon; species Hyperoodon ampullatus. The sequence goes on from NW_027640760.1 coordinate 61,745, forward strand.
GTCCTTTATTACTCGGCCAGTTTGTGAATTGCTGTGCCCCTGAGCTCCATTATTCAACTCGTTTTTGGTGAGCTGACCGCAAGTCCAAAATTTTGGTTCAGGACCTATACTGGTTCCCGGTGGGTGGCTGAGACTTTGGTTAATACTTCTTCGTGCCGGGAAATTACAGTGATATGTGCCCGTCCAAATGCCTAACAGCCACTCTCCCATTGGTTCTCCCTCTACCCTTTCATCCTCTGCCAAATTGGCAACCTGTGCGAACCAGGAGGTTAAAGGGGCTGTCTCTCCAAGTTGGGAGGTTGATAGTAAAGCAGATGGAAAGTCAAACCGGAGCACCAGGAGAGGGACTATTCGTTGAGTTTTAGAAACCTTTCATATTCACAGTGTGTCCGTTCTCTAGGTTTCCCGTATATGTTATAACTGTAGTAATATGCCCTTCAACCTGGAGAGTTGGGACCCATGGAATGGGTGCCATGCATTATTGCTTTAAAGTGTCAGCAATTGCTCACCCAATCTCACCAATCCTCTCAGTCTCAAGTGTCCAGCCTTATGCCACATCCAGCTGTCGTTGTAGATAGGGTCATTCCAGGTTTCATCAGAGACCCTGAAGGAATTGTAAAGAATTCCCCAGTTTTTTTGTGTTGTTTTTGAAATTCCTTTTTATAGTGGGTTTGAGCTGATTCTCGCTGCCATGTTTATGCCAGTCTAGACACACTTGATTCCCTTACGGAGACATAGCAGTACATAGGTTTTAAGATTCTTAGTAGTCAGATATATTCCTCTGTGGGAAATATGGGGTTTTGAGTCCCTTTCACAGAGGAAGGTGTAGGTCTTGTCTATTCCATAGTTGGTTTTTGGAACGGTACCTGTGCTTATATCAAACTCAGGTTTTATGCATCACCCCCCTCTCCTTCCCCCTTAAGCAGGCATAAGAGTGTTTTCTAAATGTGAGACACTGTTCTCTTTCCTAACTCAGTTCAAGTGTAGCCATTTTTACAAGATATTCATAAGTGATATCTTATGATAAGTTTCTTTTCCTGTGTGACATATTTCACTTAGAATCATCGTACCTGAATCCACCCATTTTGCTGCTACTGGTCTTATGACATTGATTTCATGGCTGAGGGATATTCCATCGTACGTAAGTACCACAATTTTTTGAACCATTTTTATATTTCCTGGGATATTTAAGGTGTACCCAAGTTGATGTCCTTGTAAGCAGTGCAGCCCTAAATTTTGGGGTGGCTCTGTCTTATTGATTTTCAGTTTTCCCAAGGTATATTCCCTAGACTGGTAGTGCCCTTGGCTCTGTAGCTCTGTTCTTTACTTGTTTTAGGGAACAGAATGCACTCCTCCAGAGAGGCAGTTGGCAATTTACATCCCGCCCTTCAGCATAACAAGGCTCCCTGTTCTCCAGGGCCTGTCTTGCCTTTCTGGTTTTTACACATTTTGTGGATGTCCCTTTTGACCGGTGGGAAGTGATACGTCTTTTAGTGCAGATTTGCATTGCCCGCTTGCTTGCTTGGCCAAAAAGGGCGTATGCATTTTCTGCTGAATATATTCAGGAGAAAACTCATACGCCCTTTTTGGCCAAGTGCATCATTGTCGAAGTTGTGCCCCTCTTCCTGTGCTTTAAAGGCGAATCCAACGTACCTCTTGAAATCTGTTTCCTGCTATTCTGCCTCACTTTCCAGTCCGCCTCGTTGCCTTCCCTCAACAGATTTTTGGATGATAGATGTCCTTTATTACTCGGCCAGTTTGTGAAATGCTGTGACCCTGAGCTCCATTTTTCAACTCGTTTTTTGGTGAGCTGACCTCAAGTCCAAAATTTAGGTTCAGGACCTATACTGGTTCCCGGTGAGGGGCTGAGACTTTGGTTAATTCTTCTTCCTGCCGGGAAATTACAGTGATATGTGCCCGTCCAAATGCCTAACTGCTACTCTCTCATTTGTTCTCCCTTTTCGCTTTCATCCTCTGCCAAATTGGCAACCTGTGCGAACCAGGAGGTTAAAGGGGCTGTCTCTCCAATTTGGGAGGTTGATAGTAAAGCAGATGGAAAGTCAAACCGGAGCACCAGGAGAGGGACTATTCTTTGAGTTTTAGAAACCTTTCGTATTCACAGTGTGTCCGTTCTCTAGGTTTCCCGTGCATGTTATAACTGTAGTAATATTCCCTTCAACCTGGAGAGTTGGGACCCATGGAATGGGTGCCATGCATTATTGCTTTAAAGGGTCTGCATTTGCTCACCCAATCTCACCAATCGTCTCATTCCCAAGTGTCCCTCCTTATTCCACATCCAGCTGTCGTTGTAGATAGGGTCATTCCAGGTTTCATCAGAGACCCTGAAGGAATTGTAAAGAATTTCCCAGTTTTTTTGTTTTGTTTTTGAAATTCCTTTTTATAGTGGGTTTGAGCTGATTCTCGCTGCCATGTTTATGCCAGTCTAGACACACTTGATTCCCTTACGGAGACATATCAATGCATAGGTTTTAAGATTCTTACTAGTCAGATATATTCCTCTGCGTGAAATATGGGTTTTTGAGTCCCTTACACTGAGGAAGGTGTAGGTCTTGTCTATTCCATAGTTGGTTTTTGGAACGGTACCTCTGTTTATATCAAACTCTGATTTTATGCATCACCCCACCTCTCCTTCCCCCTTAAGCAGGCATAAGAGTGTTTTCTAAATGTGAGACACTGTTCTCTTTCCTAACTCAGTTCAAGTGTAGCCATGTTTACAGGATCTTCACAAGTGATATCTTATGATAAGTTTCTTTTTCTGTGTGACTTATTTCACTTAGAATCATCGTACCTGAATCCACCCATTTTGCTGCTACTGGTCTTATGACATTGATTTCATGGCTGAGGGATATTCCATCGTACGTAAGTACCACAATTTTTTGAACCATTTTTATATTTCCTGGGATATTTAAGGTGTACCCATGTTAAGGTCCTTGTAAGCAGTGCAGCCCTAAATTTTGGGGTGGCTCTGTCTTATTGATTTTCAGTTTTCCCAAGGTATATTCCCTAGACTGGAAGTGCCCTTGGCTCTGTAGCTCTGTTCTTTACTTGTTTTAGGGAACACAATGCACCCCTCCAGAGAGGCAGTTGGCAATTTACATCCCGCCCATCAGCATAACAAGGCTCCCTGTTCTCCAGGGCCTGTCTTGCCTTTCTGGTTTTTACACATTTTGTGGATGTCCCTTTTTACTGGTGGGAAGTGATACGTCTTTGTAGTGCAGATTTGCATTACCCGCTTGCTTGCTTGGCCAAAAAGGGCGTATGCGTTTTCTCCTGAATATATTCAGGAGAAAACGCATACGCCCTGTTTGGCCAAGTGCATCATTGTCGAAGTTCGGCCCCTCTTCCTGTGCTTTAAAGGCGATTCCAACGTACCTCTTGAAATCTGTTTCCTGCTATTCTGCCTCACTTTCAAGTCCGCCTCGTTGCCTTCCCTCAACAGATTTTTGGACGATAATTGTCCTTTATTACTCGGCCAGTTTGTGAATTGCTGTGCCCCTGAGCTCCCTTTTTCAACACGTTTTTGGTGAGCTGACCGCAAGTCCAAAATTTTGGTTCAGGACCTATACTGGTTCCCGGTGGGTGGGTGAGATTTTGGTTAATTCTTCTTCCTGCCGGGAAATTACAGTGATATGTGCCCGTCCAAATGCCTAACTGATACTCTCTCATTTATTCTCCCTCTTCCCTTTCATCCTCTGCCAAATTGGCAACCTGTGCGAACCAGGAGGTTAAAGCGGCTGTCTCTCCAAGTTGGGAGGTTGATAGTAAAGCAGATGGAAAGTCAATCTGGAGCACCAGGAGAGGGATTATTCGTTGAGTTTTAGAAACATTTCATATTCACAGTGTGTCCGTTCTCTAGGTTTCCCGTACATGTTATAACTGTAGTAATATTCCCTTCAACCTGGAGAGTTGGGACCCATGGAATGGGTGCCATGCATTATTGCATTAAAGGGTCTGCATTTGCTCACCCAATCTCACCAATCCTCTCAGTCCCAAGTGTCCAGCCTTATGCCACATCCAGCTGTCATTGTAGATAGGGTCATTCCAGGTTTCATCAGAGGCCCTGAAGGAATTGTAAAGAATTTCCCAGTTTTTTTGTTTTGTTTTTGAAATTCATTTTTATACTGGGTTTGAGCTGATTCTCACTGCCATGTTTATGCCAGTCTAGACACACTTGATTCCCTAACGGAGACATATCAATACATAGGTTTTAAGATTCTTACTAGTCAGATATATTCCTCTGCGGGAAATATGGGGTTTTGAGTCCCTTTCACTGAGGAAGGTGTAGGTCTTGGCTATTCCATAGTTGGTTTTTGGAATGGTACCTGTGCTTATATCAAACTCTGGTTTTATGCATCACCCCACCTCTCCTTCCCCCTTAAGCAGGCATAAGAGTGTTTTCTAAATGTGAGACACTGTTCTCTTTCCTAACTCAGTTCAAGTGTAGCCATGTTTACAGGATCTTCATAAGTGATATCTTATGATAAGTTTCTTTTTCTGTGTGACTTATTTCACTTAGAATCATCGTACCTGAATCCACCCATTTGCTCCTACTGGTCTTATGACATTGATTTCATGGCTGAGGGATATTCCATCGTACGTAAGTACCACAATTTTATGAACCATTTTTATATTTCCTGGGATATTTAAGGTGTACCCAAGTTGAGGTCCTTGTAAGCAGTGCAGCCCTAAATTTTGGGGTGGCTCTGTCTTATTGATTTTCAGTTTTCTCAAGGTATATTCCCTAGACCGGAAGTGCCCTTGGCTCTGTAGCTCTGTTCTTTACTTGTTTTAGGGAACACAATGCACTCCTCCAGAGAGGCAGTTGGCAATTTACATTCCGCCCATCAGCATAAAAAGGCTCCCTGTTCTCCAGGGCCTGTCTTGCCTTTCTCGTTTTTACATATTTTGTGGATGTCCCTTTTGACCGGAGGGAAGTGATACTTCTTTGTAGTGCAGATTTGCATTGCCCGCTTGCTTGCTTGGCCAAAATGGGCGTATGCATTTTCTCCTGAATATATTCAGGAGAAAACGCATACGCCCTTTTTGGCCAAGTGCATCATTGTTGAAATTGTGCCCCTCTTCCTGTGCTTTAAAGGCGATTCCAACGTACCTCTTGAAATCTGTTTCCTCCTATTCTGCCTCACTCTGAAGTCCGCCTCGTTGCCTTCCCTCAACAGATTTTTGGATGATAGTTGTCCTTTATTACTCGGCCAGTTTGTGAATTGCTGTGCCCCTGAGCTCCATTATTCAACTCGTTTTTGGTGAGCTGACCGCAAGTCCAAAATTTTGGTTCAGGACCTATACTGGTTCCCGGTGGGTGGCTGAGACTTTGGTTAATACTTCTTCGTGCCGGGAAATTACAGTGATATGTGCCCGTTCAAATGCCTAACAGCCACTCTCTCATTGGTTCTCCCTCTACCCTTTCATCCTCTGCCAAATTGCCAACCTGTGCGAACCAGGAGGTTAAAGGGGCTGTCTCTCCAAGTTGGGAGGTTGATAGTAAAGCAGATGGAAAGTCAAACCGGAGCACCAGGAGAGGGACTATTCTTTGAGTTTTAGAAACCTTTCGTATTCACAGTGTGTCCGTTCTCTAGGTTTCCCGTGCATGTTATAACTGTAGTAATATTCCCTTCAACCTGGAGAGTTGGGACCCATGGAATGGGTGCCATGCATTATTGCTTTAAAGGGTCTGCATTTGCTCACCCAATCTCACCAATCGTCTCATTCCCAAGTGTCCCTCCTTATTCCACATCCAGCTGTCGTTGTAGATAGGGTCATTCCAGGTTTCATCAGAGACCCTGAAGGAATTGTAAAGAATTTCCCAGTTTTTTTGTTTTGTTTTTGAAAATCCTTTTTATAGTGGGTTTGAGCTGATTCTCGCTGCCATGTTTATGCCAGTCTAGACACACTTGATTCCCTTACGGAGACATATCAATACATAGGTTTTAAGATTCTGACTAGTCAGATATATTCCTCTGCGTGAAATATGGCTTTTTGAGTCCCTTACAATGAGGAAGGTGTAGGTCTTGTCTATTCCATAGTTGGTTTTTGGAACGGTACCTCTGTTTATATCAAACTCTGATTTTATGCATCACCCCACCTCTCCTTCCCCCTTAAGCAGGCATAAGAGTGTTTTCTAAATGTGAGACACTGTTCTCTTTCCTAACTCAGTTCAAGTGTAGCCATGTTTACAGGATCTTCACAAGTGATATCTTATGATAAGTTTCTTTTTCTGTGTGACTTATTTCACTTAGAATCATCGTACCTGAATCCACCCATTTTGCTGCTACTGGTCTTATGACATTGATTTCATGGCTGAGGGATATTCCATCGTACGTAAGTACCACAATTTTTTGAACCATTTTTATATTTCCTGGGATATTTAAGGTGTACCCATGTTAAGGTCCTTGTAAGCAGTGCAGCCCTAAATTTTGGGGTGGCTCTGTCTTATTGATTTTCAGTTTTCCCAAGGTATATTCCCTAGACTGGAAGTGCCCTTGGCTCTGTAGCTGTGTTCTTTACTTGTTTTAGGGAACACAATGCACTCCTCCAGAGAGGCAGTTGGCAATTTACATCCCGCCCATCAGCATAACAAGGCTCCCTGTTTTCCAGGGCCTGTCTTGCCTTTCTGGTTTTTACACATTTTGTGGATGTCCCTTTTTACTGGTGGGAAGTGATACGTCTTTGTAGTGCAGATTTGCATTACCCGCTTGCTTGCTTGGCCAAAAAGGGCGTATGCGTTTTCTCCTGAATATATTCAGGAGAAAACGCATACGCCCTTTTTGGCCAAGTGCATCATTGTCGAAGTTCGGCCCCTCTTCCTGTGCTTTAAAGGCGATTCCAATGTACCTCTTGAAATCTGTTTCCTGCTATTCTGCCTCACTTTCAAGTCCGCCTCGTTGCCTTCCCTCAACAGATTTTTGGACGATAATTGTCCTTTATTACTCGGCCAGTTTGTGAATTGCTGTGCCCCTGAGCTCCCTTTTTCAACACGTTTTTGGTGAGCTGACCGCAAGTCCAAAATTTTGGTTCAGGACCTATACTGGTTCCCGGTGGGTGGCTGAGATTTTGGTTAATTCTTCTTCCTGCCGGGAAATTACAGTGATATGTGCCCGTCCAAATGCCTAACTGATACTCTCTCATTGGTTCTCCCTCTTCCCTTTCATCCTCTGCCAAATTGGCAACCTGTGCGAACCAGGAGGTTAAAGCGGCTGTCTCTCCAAGTTGGGAGGTTGATAGTAAAGCAGATGGAAAGTCAATCTGGAGCACCAGGAGAGGGATTATTCGTTGAGTTTTAGAAACATTTCATATTCACAGTGTGTCCGTTCTCTAGGTTTCCCGTACATGTTATAACTGTAGTAATATTCCCTTCAACCTGGAGAGTTGGGACCCATGGAATGGGTGCCATGCATTATTGCATTAAAGGGTCTGCATTTGCTCACCCAATCTCACCAATCCTCTCAGTCCCAAGTGTCCAGCCTTATGCCATATCCAGCTGTCGTTGTAGATAGGGTCATTCCAGGTTTCATCAGAGGCCCTGAAGGAATTGTAAAGAATTTCCCAGTTTTTTTGTTTTGTTTTTGAAATTCATTTTTATACTGGGTTTGAGCTGATTCTCACTGCCATGTTTATGCCAGTCTAGACACACTTGATTCCCTAATGGAGACATATCAATACATAGGTTTTAAAATTCTTACTAGTCAGATATATTCCTCTGCGGGAAATATGGGGTTTTGAGTCCCTTTCACTGAGAAAGGTGTAGGTCTTGGCTATTCCATAGTTGGTTTTTGGAATGGTACCTGTGCTTAAATCAAACTCTGGTTTTATGCATCACCCCACCTCTCCTTCCCCCTTAAGCAGGCATAAGAGTGTTTTCTAAATGTGAGACACTGTTCTCTTTCCTAACTCAGTTCAAGTGTAGCCATGTTTACAGGATCTTCATAAGTGATATCTTATGATAAGTTTCTTTTTCTGTGTGACTTATTTCACTTAGAATCATCGTACCTGAATCCACCCATTTGCTCCTACTGGTCTTATGACATTGATTTCATGGCTGAGGGATATTCCATCGTACGTAAGTACCACAATTTTATGAACCATTTTTATATTTCCTAGGATATTTAAGGTGTACCCAAGTTGAGGTCCTTGTAAGCAGTGCAGCCCTAAATTTTGGGGTGGCTCTGTCTTATTGATTTTCAGTTTTCCCAAGGAATATTCCCTAGACTGGAAGTGCCCTTGGCTCTGTAGCTCTGTTGTTTACTTGTTTTAGGGAACACAATGCACTCCTCCAGAGAGGCAGTAGGCAATTTACATCCCGCCCTTCAGCATAACAAGGCTCCCTGTTCTCCAGGGCCTGTCTTGCCTTTCTGGTTTTTACACATTTTGTGGATGTCCCTTTTGACCGGTGGGAAGTGATACGTCTTTTAGTGCAGATTTGCATTGCCCGCTTGCTTGCTTGGCCAAAAAGGGCGTATGCATTTTCTGCTGAATATATTCAGGAGAAAACTCATACGCCCTTTTTGGCCAAGTGCATCATTGTCGAAGTTGTGCCCCTCTTCCTGTGCTTTAAAGGCGAATCCAACGTACCTCTTGAAATCTGTTTCCTGCTATTCTGCCTCACTTTCCAGTCCGCCTCGTTGCCTTCCCTCAACAGATTTTTGGATGATAGATGTCCTTTATTACTCGGCCAGTTTGTGAAATGCTGTGACCCTGAGCTCCATTTTTCAACTCGTTTTTTGGTGAGCTGACCTCAAGTCCAAAATTTAGGTTCAGGACCTATACTGGTTCCCGGTGAGGGGATGAGACTTTGGTTAATTCTTCTTCCTGCCGGGAAATTACAGTGATATGTGCCCGTCCAAATGCCTAACTGCTACTCTCTCATTTGTTCTCCCTTTTCGCTTTCATCCTCTGCCAAATTGGCAACCTGTGCGAACCAAGAGGTTAAAGGGGCTGTCTCTCCAATTTGGGAGGTTGATAGTAAAGCAGATGGAAAGTCAAACCGGAGCACCAGGAGAGGGACTATTCTTTGAGTTTTAGAAACCTTTCGTATTTACAGTGTGTCCGTTCTCTAGGTTTCCCGTGCATGTTATAACTGTAGTAATATTCCCTTCAACCTGGAGAGTTGGGACCCATGGAATGGGTGCCATGCATTATTGCTTTATAGGGTCTGCATTTGCTCACCCAATCTCACCAATCCATTCAGTCCCAAGCGAACAGCCTTATGCCATATCCAGCTGTCGTTGTAGATAGGGTCATTCCAGGTTTCATCAGAGACCCTGAAGGAATTGAAAAGAATTTCCCAGTTTTTTTGTTTTGTTTTTGAAATTCCTTTTTATAGTGGGTTTGAGCTGATTCTCGCTGCCATCTTTATGCCAGTCTAGACACACTTGATTCCCTTACGGAGACATATCAATACTTAGGTTTTAAGATTCTTAATAGTCAGATATATTCCTCTGCAGGAAATATGGGGTTTTGAGTCCCTTTCACTGAGGACGGTGTAGGTCTTGTCTATTCCATAGTTGGTTTTTGGAACAGTACATGTGCTTATATGAAACTCTGGTTTTATGCATCACCCCACCTCTCTTTCCCCCTTAAGCACGCATAAGAGTGTTTTCTAAATGTGAGACACTGTTCTCTTTCCTAACTCAGTTCAAGTGTAGCCATGTTTACAGGATCTTCATAAGTGATATCTTATGATAAGTTTCTTTTTCTGTGTGACTTATTTCACTTAGAATCATCGTACCTGAATCCACCCATTTTGCTGCTACTGGTCTTATGACATTGATCTCATGGCTGAGGGATATCCCATCGTACGTAAGTACCACAATTTTTTGAAGCATTTTTATATTTCCTGGGATATTTAAGGTGTACCCAAGTTGAGGTCCTTGTAAGCAGTGCAGCCCTAAATTTTGGGGTGGCTCTGTCTTATTGATTTTCAGTTTTCCCAAGGAATATTCCCTAGACTTGAAGTGCCCTTGGCTCTGTAGCTCTGTTGTTTACTTGTTTTAGGGAACACAATGCACTCCTCCAGAGAGGCAGCTGGCAATTTACATCCCGCCCATCAGCATAACAAGGCTCTCTGTTCTCCAGGGCCTGTCTTGCCTTTCTGGTTTTTACACATTTTGTGGATGTCCCTTTTGACCGGTGGGAAGTGATACTTCTTTGTAGTGCAGATTTGCATTGCCCGCTTGCTTGCTTGGCCAAAAAGGGCGTATGCGTTTTCTCCTGAATATATTCAGGAGAAAACGCATACGCCCTTTTTGGCCAAGTGCATCATTGTCGAAGTTGTGCCCCTCTTCCTGTGCTTTAAAGGCGATTCCAACGTACCTCTTGAAATCTGTTTCCTGCTATTCTGCCTCGCTTTCCAGTCCGCCTCGTTGCCTTCCCTCAACAGATTTTTGGACGATAGATGTCCTTTATTACTCGGCCAGTTTGTGAATTGCTGTGCCCCTGAGCTCCATTTTTCAACTCGTTTTTGGTGAGCTGACCGCAAGTCCAAAATTTTGGTTCAGGACCTATGCTGGTTCCCGGTGGGTGGCTGAGACTTTGGTTAATTCTTCTTACGGCCGGGAAATTACAGTGATATGTGCCCGTCCAAATGCCTAACAGCTTCTCTCTCATTGGCTGTCCCTCTTCCCTTTCAACCTCTGCCAAATTGGCAACCTGTGCGAACCAGGAGGTTAAAGGGGCTGTCTCTCCAAGTTGGGAGGTTGATAGTAAAGCAGATGGAAAGTCAAACCAGAGCACCAGGAGAGGGACTATTCGTTGAGTTTTAGAAACCTTTCGATTTCACAGTGTGTCCGTTCTCTAGGTTTCCCATACATGTTATAGCTGTAGTAATATTCCCTTCAACCTGGAGAGTTGGGACCCATGGAATGGGTGCCATGCATTATTGCTTTAAAGGGTCTGCATTTGCTCAACCAATCTCACCAAACCTCTCAGTCACAAGTGTTAGGCCTTATACCACATCCAGCTGTGGTTGTAGATAGGGTCATTCAAGGTTTCATCAGAGACCCTGAAGGAATTGTAAAGAATTTCCGAGGTTTTTGTTTTGTTTTTGAAATTCCTTTTTATACTGGGTTTGAGCTGATTTTCGCTGCCATGTTTATGCCAGTCTACACACACTTGATTCCCTTACGGAGACATATCAATACATAGGTTTTAAGATTCTTACTAGTCAGATATATTCCTCTGAGGGAACTATGGGGTTTTGAGTCCCTTTCACTGAGGAAGGTGTAGGTCTTGTCTATTCCCTGGTTGGCTTTTGGAACGGTACCTGTGCTTATATCAAACTCTGGTTTTATGCATCACCCCACCTCTCCTTCCCCCTTAAGCAGGCATAAGAGTGTTTTCTAAATGTGAGACACTGTTCTCTTTCCTAACTCAGTTCAAGTGTAGCCATGTTTACAGGATCTTCATAAGTGATACCTTATGTTAAGTTTCTTTTTCTGTGTGACTTATTTCACTTAGAATCATCGTACCTGAATCCACCCATTTTGCTGCTACTGGTCTTATGACATTGATTTCATGGCTGAGGGATATTCCATCGTACGTAAGTACAATTTTTTGAAGCATTTTTATATTTCCTGGGATATTTAAGGTGTACCCAAGTTGAGGTCCTTGTAAGCAGTGCAGCCCTAAATTTTGGGGTGGCTCTGTCTTATTGATTTTCAGTTTTCCCAAGGAATATTCCCTAGACTTGAAGTGCCCTTGGCTCTGTAGCTCTGTTGTTTACTTGTTTTAGGGAACACAATGCACTCCTCCAGATAGGCAGCTGGCAATTTACATCCCGCCCATCAGCATAACAAGGCTCCATGTTCTCCAGAGCCTGTCTTGCCTTTCTGGTTTTTACACATTTTGTGGATGTCCCTTTTGACCGGTGGGAAGTGATACTTCTTTGTAGTGCAGATTTGCATTGCCCGCTTGCTTGCTTGGCCAAAAAGGGCGTATGCGTTTTCTCCTGAATATATTCAGGAAAAAACGCATACGCCCTTTTTGGCCAAGTGCATCATTGTCGAAGTTGTGCCCCTCTTCCTGTGCTTTAAAGGCGATTCCAACGTACCTCTTGAAATCTGTTTCCTGCTATTCTGCCTCGCTTTCAAGTCCGCCTCGTTGCCTTCCCTCAACAGACTTTTGGACGATAGTTGTCCTTTATTACTCGGCCAGTTTGTGAATTGCTGTGCCCCTGAGCTCCATTATTCAACTCGTTTTTGGTGAGCTGACCGCAAGTCCAAAATTTTGGTTCAGGACCTATACTGGTTCCCGGTGGGTGGCTGAGACTTTGGTTAATTCTTCTTCCTGCCAGCAAATTACAGTGATATGTGCCCGTCCAAATGCCTAACAGTTACTCACTCATTGGTTCTCCCTCTTCCCTTTCATCCTCTGCCAAATTGGCAACCTGTGCGAACCAGGAGGTTAAAGGGCCTGTCTCTCCAAGTTGGGAGGTTGATAGTAAAGAAGATGGAAAGTCAAACGGGAGCACCAGGAGAGGGACTATTCGTTGAGTTTTAGAAACCTTTTGTATTCACAGTGTGTCCGTTCTCTAGGTTTCCCGTACATGTTATAACTGTAGTAATATTCCCTTCAACCTGGAGAGTTGGGACCCATGGAATGGGTGCCATGCATTATTGCTTTAAAGGGTCTGCATTTGCTCACCCAATCTCACCAATCCTCTCAGTCCCAAGTGTCCAGCCTTATGCCACATCCAGCTGTCATTGTAGATAGGGTCATTCCAGGTTTCATCAGAGACCCTGAAGGAATTGTAAAGAATTTCCCAGTTTTTTTATTTTGTTTATGAAATTCCTTTTTATAGTGGGTTTGAGCTGATTCTCGCTGCCATGTTTATGCCAATCTAGACACACTTGATTCCCTTACGGAGACATATCAATACATAGGTTTTAAGATTCTTACTAGTCAGATATATTCCTCTGCGGGAAATATGGGGTTTTGAGTCCCTTTCACTGAGGAAGGTGTAGGTCTTGTCTATTCCATAGTTGGTTTTTGGAACGGTACCTGTGCTTATATCAAACTCTGGTTTTATGCATCACCCCACCTCTCCTTCCCCCTTAAGCAGGCATAAGAGTGTTTTCTAAATGTGAGACACTGTTCTCTTTCCTAACTCAGTTCAAGTGTAGCCATGTTTACAGGATCTTCATAAGTGATATCTTATGATAAGTTTCTTTTTCTGTGTGACTTATTTCACTTAGAATCATCGTACCTGAATCCACCCATTTTGCTGCTACTGGTCTTATGACATTGATTTCATGGCTGAGGGATATTCCATCGTACGTAAGTACCACAATTTTTTGAAGCATTTTTATATTTCCTGGGATATTTAAGGTGTACCCAAGTTGAGGTCCTTGTAAGCAGTGCAGCCCTAAACTTTGGGGTGGCTCTGTCTAATTGATTTTCAGTTTTCCCAAGGAATATTCCCTAGACTTGAAGTGCCCTTGGCTCTGTAGCTCTGTTGTTTACTTGTTTTAGGGAACACAATGCACTCCTCCAGAGAGGCAGTTGGCAATTTACATCCCGCCCATCAGCATAACAAGGCTCCCAGTTTTCCAGGGCCTGTCTTGCCTTTCTGGTTTTTACACATTTTGTGGATTTCCCTTTTGACCGGTGGGAAGTGATACTTCATTGTAGTGCAGATTTGCATTGCCCGCTTGCTTGCTTGGCCAAAAAGGGCGTATGTGTTTTCTCCTGAATATATTCAGGAGAAAACGCATACGCCCTTTTTGGCCAAGTGCATCATTGTCGAAGTTGTGCCCCTCTTCCTGTGCTTTAAAGGCGATTCCAACGTACCTCTTGAAATCTGTTTCCTGCTATTCTGCCTCGCTTTCAATTCCGCCTCGTTGCCTTCCCTCAACAGATTTTTGGACGATAGTTGGCTTTATTACTCGGCCAGTTTGTGAATTGCTGTGCCCCTGAGCTCCATTTTTCAACTCGTCTTTGGTGAGCTGACCGCAAGTCCAAAATTTTGGTTCAAGACCTATGCTGTTTCCCGGTGGGTGGCTGAGACTTTGGTTAATTCTTCTTACTGCCGGGAAATTACAGTGATATGTGCCCGTCCAAATGCCTAACAGCTTCTCTCTCATTGGTTGTCCCTATTCCCTTTCAACCTCTGCCAAATTGGCAACCTGTGCGAACCAGGAGGTTAAAGGGGCTGTCTCTCCAAGTTGGGAGGTTGATAGTAAAGCAGATGGAAAGTCAAACCGGAGCACCAGGAGAGGGACTATTCGTTGAGTTTTAGAAACCTTTCGATTTCACAGTGTGTCCGTTCTCTAGGTTTCCCATACATGTTATAGCTGTAGTAATATTCCCTTCAACCTGGAGAGTTGGGACCCATGGAATGGGTGCCATGCATTATTGCTTTAAAGGGTCTGCATTTGCTCACCCAAACTCACCAATCCTCTCAGTCCCAAGTGTCCAGCCTTATGCCACATCCAGCTGTCGTTGTATATAGGGTCATTCCAGGTTTCATCAGAGACCCTGAAGGAATTGTAAAGAATTTCCCAGTTTTTTGTTTTGTTTTTGAAATTCCTTTTTATAGTGGGTTTGAGCTGATTCTCGCTGCCATGTTTATGCCAGTCTAGACACACTTGATTCCCTTACGGAGACATATCAATACATAGGTTTTAAGATTCTTACTAGTCAGATATATTCCTCTGCGGGAAATATGGGGTTTTGAGTCCCTTTCACTGAGGAAGGTGTAGGTCTTGTCTATTCCATAGTTGGTTTTTGGAACGGTACCTGTGCTTATATCAAACTCTGGTTTTATGCATCACCCCACCTCTCCTTCCCCCTTAAGCAGTCATGAGAGTGTTTTCTAAATGTGAGACACTGTTCTCTTTCCTAACTCAGTTCAAGTGTAGCCATGTTTACAGGATCTTCATAAGTGATATCTTATGATAAGTTTCTTTTTCTGTGTGACTTATTTCACTTAGAATCATCGTACCTGAATCCACCCATTTTGCTGCTACTGGTCTTATGACATTGATTTCATGGCTGAGGGATATTCCATCGTACGTAAGTACCACAATTTTTTGAAGCATTTTTATATTTCCTGGGATATTTAATGTGAACCCAAGTTGAGGTCCTTGTAAGCAGTGCAGCCCTAAATTTTGGGGTGGCTCTATCTTATTGATTTTCAGTTTTCCCAAGGAATATTCCCTAGACTTGAAGTGCCCTTGGCTCTGTAGCTCTATTGTTTACTTGTTTTAGGGAACACAATGCACTCCTCCAGAGAGGCAGTTGGCAATTTACATCCCGCCCATCAGCATAACAAGGCTCCCTGTTCTCCAGAGCCTGTCTTGCCTTTCTGGTTTTTACACATTTTGTGGATGTCCCTTTTGACCGGTGGGAAGTGATACTTCTTTGTAGTGCAGATTTGCATTGCCCGCTTGCTTGCTTGGCCAAAAAGGGCGTATGCGTTTTCTCCTGAATATATTCAGGAGAAAACGCATACGCCCTTTTTGGCCAAGTGCATCATTGTCGAAGTTGTGCCCCTCTTCCTGTGCTTTAAAGGTGATTCCAACGTACCTCTTGAAATCTGTTTCCTGCTATTCTGCCTCGCTTTCAAGTCCGCCTCGTTGCCTTCCCTCAACAGACTTTTGGATGATAGTTGTCCTTTATTACTCGGCCAGTTTGTGAATTGCTCTACCCCTGAGCTCCATTTTTCAACTCGTTTTTGGTGAGCTGACCGCAAGTCCAAAATTTTTGTTCAGGACCTATACTGGTTCCCGGTGGGCGGCTGAGACTTTGGTTAATTCTTCTTCCTGCCGGCAAATTATAGTGATATGTGCCCGTCCAAATGCCTAACAGTTACTCACTCATTGTTTCTCCCTCTTCCCTTTCATCCTCTGCCAAATTGGCAACCTGTGCGAACCAGGAGTTTAAAGGGGCTGTCTCTCCAAGTTGGGAGGTTGATAGTAAAGCAGATGGAAAGTCAAACCGGAGCACCAGGAGAGGGACTATTCGTTAAGTTTTAGAAACCTTTCGTATTCACAGTGTGTCCGTTCTCTAGGTTTCCCGTACATGTTATAACTGTAGTAATATTCCCTTCAACCTGGAGAGTTGGGACCCATGGAATGGGTGCCATGCATTATTGCTTTAAAGGGTCTGCATTTGCTCACCCAATCTCACCAATCCTCTCAGTCCCAAGTGTCCAGCCTTATGCCACATCCAGCTGTCATTGTAGATAGGGTCATTCCAGGTTTCATCAGAGACCCTGAAGGAATTGTAAAGAATTTCCCAGTTTTTTGTTTTGTTTTTGAAATTCCTTTTTATAGTGGGTTTGAGCTGATTCTCGCTGCCATGTTTATGCCAGTCTAGACACACTTGATTCCCTTACGGAGACATATCAATACATAGGTTTTAAGATTCTTACTAGTCAGATATATTCCTCTGCGGGAAATATGGGGTTTTGAGACCCTTTCACTGAGGAAGGTGTAGGTCTTGTCTATTCCATAGTTGGTTTTTGGAACGGTACCTGTGCTTATATCAAACTCTGGTTTTATGCATCACCCCACCTCTCCTTCCCCCTTAAGCAGGCATAAGAGTGTTTTCTAAATGTGAGACACTATTCTCTTTCCTAACTCAGTTCAAGTGTAGCCATGTTTACAGGATCTTCATAAGTGATATCTTATGATAAGTTTCTTTTTCTGTGTGACTTATTTCACTTAGAATCATCGTACCTGAATCCACCCATTTTGCTGCTACTGGTCTTATGACATTGATTTCATGGCTGAGGGATATTCCATCGTACGTAAGTACCACAATTTTTTGAAGCATTTTTATATTTCCTGGGATATTTAAGGTGAACCCAAGTTTAGGTCCTTGTAAGCAGTGCAGCCCTAAATTTTGGGGTGGCTCTATCTTATTGATTTTCAGTTTTCCCAAGGAATATTCCCTAGACTTGAAGTGCCCTTGGCTCTGTAGCTCTGTTGTTTACTTGTTTTAGGGAACACAATGCACTCCTCCAGAGAGGCAGCTGGCAATTTACATCCCACCCATCAGCTTAACAAGGCTCCCTGTTCTCCAGAGCCTGTCTTGCCTTTCTGGTTTTTACACATTTTGTGGATGTCCCTTTTGACCGGTGGGAAGTGATACTTCTTTGTAGTGCAGATTTGCATTGCCCGCTTGCTTGCTTGGCCAAAAAGGGCGTATGCGTTTTCTCCTGAATATATTCAGGAGAAAACGCATACGCCCTTTTTGGCCAAGTGCATCATTGTCGAAGTTGTGCCCCTCTTCCTGTGCTTTAAAGGTGATTCCAACGTACCTCTTGAAATCTGTTTCCTGCTATTCTGCCTCGCTTTCAAGTCCGCCTCGTTGCCTTCCCTCAACAGATTTTTGGACGATAGTTTTCCTTTATTACTCGGCCAGTTTGTGAATTGCTGTGCCCCTGAGCTCCATTTTTCAACTCGTTTTTGGTTAGCTGACCGCAAGTCCAAAATTTTGGTTCAGGACCTATGCTGTTTCCCGGTGGGTGGCTGAGACTTTGGTTAATTCTTCTTACTGCCGGGAAATTACAGTGATATGTGCCCGTCCAAATGCCTAACAGCTTCTCTCTCATTGGTTGTCCCTCTTCCCTTTCAACCTCTGCCAAATTGGCAACCTGTGCGAACCAGGAGGTTAAAGGGGCTGTCTCTCCAAGTTGGGAGGTTGATAGTAAAGCAGATGGAAAGTCAAACCGGAGCACCAGGAGAGGGACTATTCGTTGAGTTTTAGAAACCTTTCGATTTCACAGTGTGTCCGTTCTCTAGGTTTCCCATACATGTTATAGCTGTAGTAATATTCCCTTCAACCTGGAGAGTTGGGACCCATGGAATGGGTGCCATGCATTATTGCTTTAAAGGGTCTGCATTTGCTCAACCAATCTCACCAAACCTCTCAGTCACAAGTGTCCAGCCTTATGCCACATCCAGCTGTGGTTGTAAATAGGGTCATTCAAGGTTTCATCAGAGACCCTGAAGGAATTGTAAAGAATTTCCGAGGTTTTTGTTTTGTTTTTGAAATTCCTTTTTATACTGGGTTTGAGCTGATTTTCGCTGCCATGTTTATGCCAGTCTACACACACTTGATTCCCTTACGGAGACATATCAATACATAGGTTTTAAGATTCTTACTAGTCAGATATATTCCTCTGAGGGAACTATGGGATTTTGAGTCCCTTTCACTGAGGAAGGTGTAGGTCTTGTCTATTCCCTGGTTGGTTTTTGGAACGGTACCTGTGCTTATATCAAACTCTGGTTTTATGCATCACCCCACCTCTCCTTCCCCCTTAAGCAGGCATAAGAGTGTTTTCTAAATGTGAGACACTGTTCTCTTTCCTAACTCAGTTCAAGTGTAGCCATGTTTACAGGATCTTCATAAGTGATACCTTATGTTAAGTTTCTTTTTCTGTGTGACTTATTTCACTTAGACTCATCGTACCTGAATCCACCCATTTTGCTGCTACTGGTCTTATGACATTGATTTAATGGCTGAGGGATATTCCATCGTACGTATGTACAATTTTTTGAAGCATTTTTATATTTCCTGGGATATTTAAGGTGTACCCAAGTTGAGGTCCTTGTAAGCAGTGCAGCCCTAAATTTTGGGGTGGCTCTGTCTTATTGATTTTCAGTTTTCCCAAGGAATATTCCCTAGACTTGAAGTGCCCTTGGCTCTGTAGCTCTGTTGTTTACTTGTTTTAGGGAACACAATGCACTCCTCCAGAGAGGCAGCTGGCAATTTACATCCCGCCCATCAGCATAACAAGGCTCCATGTTCTCCAGAGCCTGTCTTGCCTTTCTGGTTTTTACACATTTTGTGGATGTCCCTTTTGACCGGTGGGAAGTGATACTTCTTTGTAGTGCAGATTTGCATTGCCCGCTTGCTTGCTTGGCCAAAAAGGGCGTATGCGTTTTCTCCTGAATATATTCAGGAAAAAACGCATACGCCCTTTTTGGCCAAGTGCATCATTGTCGAAGTTGTGCCCCTCTTCCTGTGCTTTAAAGGCGATTCCAACGTACCTCTTGAAATTTGTTTCCTGCTATTCTGCCTCGCTTTCAAGTCCGCCCCGTTGCCTTCCCTCAACAGACTTTTGGCTGATAGTTGTCCTTTATTACTCGGCCACTTTGTGAATTGCTCTACCCCTGAGCTCCATTTTTCAACTCGTTTTTGGTGAGCTGACCGCAAGTCCAAAATTTTTGTTCAGGACCTATACTGGTTCCCGGTGGGCGGCTGAGACTTTGGTTAATTCTTCTTCCTGCCGGCAAATTACAGTGATATGTGCCCGTCCAAATGCCTAACAGTTACTCACTCATTGTTTCTCCCTCTTCCCTTTCATCCTCTGCCATATTGGCAACCTGTGCGAACCAGGAGTTTAAAGGGGCTGTCTCTCCAAGTTGGGAGGTTGATAGTAAAGCAGATGGAAAGTCAAACCGGAGCACCAGGAGAGGGACTATTCGTTAAGTTTTAGAAACCTTTCGTATTCACAGTGTGTCCGTTCTCTAGGTTTCCCGTACATGTTATAACTGTAGTAATATTCCCTTCAACCTGGAGAGTTGGGACCCAAGGAATGGGTGCCATGCATTATTGCTTTAAAGGGTCTGCATTTGCTCACCCAATCTCACCAATCCTCTCAGTCCCAAGTGTCCAGCCTTATGCCACATCCAGCTGTCGTTGTAGATAGGGTCATTCCAGGTTTCATCAGAGACCCTGAAGGAATTGTAAAGAATTTCCCAGTTTTTTGTTTTGTTTTTGAAATTCCTTTTTATAGTGGGTTTGAGCTGATTCTCGCTGCCATGTTTATGCCAGTCTAGACACACTTGATTCCCTTACGGAGACATATCAATACATAGGTTTTAAGATTCTTACTAGTCAGATATATTCCTCTGCGGGAAATATGGGGTTTTGAGTCCCTTTCACTGAGGAAGGTGTAGGTCTTGTCTATTCCATAGTTGGTTTTTGGAACGGTACCTGTGCTTATATCAAACTCTGGTTTTATGCATCACCCCACCTCTCCTTCCCTCTTAAGCAGGCATAAGAGTGTTTTCTAAATGTGAGACACTGTTCTCTTTCCTAACTCAGTTCAAGTGTAGCCATGTTTACAGGATCTTCATAAGTGATATCTTATGATAAGTTTCTTTTTCTGTGTGACTTATTTCACTTAGAATCATCGTACCTGAATCCACCCATTTTGCTGCTACTGGTCTTATGACATTGATTTCATGGCTGAGGGATATTCCATCGTACGTAAGTACCACAATTTTTTGAAGCATTTTTATATTTCCTGGGATATTTAAGGCGTACCCAAGTTGAGGTCCTTGTAAGCAGTGCAGCCCTAAATTTTGGGGTGGCTCTGTCTTATTGATTTTCAGTTTTCCCAAGGAATATTCCCTAGACTTGAAGTGCCCTTGGCTCTGTAGCTCTGTTGTTTACTTGTTTTAGGGAACACAATGCACTCCTCCAGAGAGGCAGCTGGCAATTTACATCCCGCCCATCAGCATAACAAGGCTCCCTGTTCTCCAGAGCCTGTCTTGCCTTTCTGGTTTTTACACATTTTGTGGATGTCCCTTTTGACCGGTGGGAAGTGATACTTCTTTGTAGTGCAGATTTGCATTGCCCGCTTGCTTGCTTGGCCAAAAAGGGCGTATGCGTTTTCTCCTGAATATATTCAGGAGAAAACGCATACGCCCTTTTTGGCCAAGTGCATCATTGTCGAAGTTGTGCCCCTCTTCCTGTGCTTTAAAGGCGATTCCAACGTACCTCTTGAAATCTGTTTCCTGCTATTCTGCCTCGCTTTCAAGTCCGCCTCGTTGCCTTCCCTCAACAGATTTTTGGACGATAGTTGTCCTTTATTACTCGGCCAGTTTGTGAATTGCTGTGCCCCTGAGCTCCATTTTTCAACTCGTTTTTGGTGAGCTGACCGCAAGTCCAAAATTTTGGTTCAGGACGTATGCTGGTTCCCGGTGGGTGGCTGAGACTTTGGTTAATTCTTCTTACTGCCGGGAAATTACAGTGATATGTGCCCGTCCAAATGCCTAACAGCTTCTCTCTCATTGGTTGTCCCTCTTCCCTTTCAACCTCTGCCAAATTGGCAACCTGTGCGAACCAGGAGGTTAAAGGGGCTGTCTCTCCAAGTTGGGAGGTTGATAGTAAAGCAGATGGAAAGTCAAACCGGAGCACCAGGAGAGGGACTATTCGTTGAGTTTTAGAAACCTTTCGATTTCACAGTGTGTCCGTTCTCTAGGTTTCCCATACATGTTATAGCTGTAGTAATATTCCCTTCAACCTGGAGAGTTGGGACCCATGGAATGGGTGCCATGCATTATTGCTTTAAAGGGTCTGCATTTGCTCAACCAATCTCACCAAACCTCTCAGTCACAAGTGTCCAGCGTTATGCCACATCCAGCTGTGGTTGTAAATAGGGTCATTGAAGGTTTCATCAGAGACCCTGAAGGAATTGTAAAGAATTTCCGAGGTTTTTGTTTTGTTCTTGAAATTCCTTTTTATACTGGGTTTGAGCTGATTTTCGCTGCCATGTTTATGCCATTCTAGACACACTTGATTCCCTTACGGAGACATATCAATACATAGGTTTTAAGATTCTTACTAGTCAGATATATTCCCCTGAGGGAACTATGGGATTTTGAGTCCCTTTCACTGAGGAAGGTGTAGGTCTTGTCTATTCCTTGGTTGGTTTTTGGAACGGTACCTGTGCTTATATCAAACTCTGGTTTTATGCATCACCCCACCTCTCCTTCCCCCTTAAGCAGGCATAAGAGTGTTTTCTAAATGTGAGACACTGTTCTCTTTCCTAACTCAGTTCAAGTGTAGCCATGTTTACAGGATCTTCATAAGTGATACCTTATGATAAGTTTCTTTTTCTGTGTGACTTATTTCACTTAGAATCATCGTACCTGAATCCACCCATTTTGCTGCTACTGGTCTTATGACATTGATTTCATGGCTGAGGGATATTCCATTGTACGTATGTACAATTTTTTGAAGCATTTTTATATTTCCTGGGATATTTAAGGTGTACCCAAGTTGAGGTCCTTGTAAGCAGTGCAGCCCTAAATTTTGGGGTGGCTCTGTCTTATTGATTTTCAGTTTTCCCAAGGAATATTCCCTAGACTTGAAGTGCCCTTGGCTCTGTAGCTCTGTTGTTTACTTGTTTTAGGGAACACAATGCACTCCTCCAGAGAGGCAGCTGGCAATTTACATCCCGCCCATCAGCATAACAAGGCTCCATGTTCTCCAGAGCCTGTCTTGCCTTTCTGGTTTTTACACATTTTGTGGATGTCCCTTTTGACCGGTGGGAAGTGATACTTCTTTGTAGTGCAGATTTGCATTGCCCGCTTGCTTGCTTGGCCAAAAAGGGCGTATGCGTTTTCTCCTGAATATATTCAGGAAAAAACGCATACGCCCTTTTTGGCCAAGTGCATCATTGTCGAAGTTGTGCCCCTCTTCCTGTGCTTTAAAGGCGATTCCAACGTACCTCTTGAAATTTGTTTCCTGCTATTCTGCCTCGCTTTCAAGTCCGCCTCGTTGCCTTCCCTCAACAGACTTTAGGACGATAGTTGTCCTTTATTACTCGGCCAGTTTGTGAATTGCTCTACCCCTGAGCTCCATTTTTCAACTCGTTTTTGGTGAGCTGACCGCAAGTCCAAAATTTTTGTTCAGGACCTATACTGGTTCCCGGTGGGCGGCTGAGACTTTGGTTAATTCTTCTTCCTGCCGGCAAATTACAGTGATATGTGCCCGTCCAAATGCCTAACAGTTACTCACTCATTGTTTCTCCCTCTTCCCTTTCATCCTCTGCCAAATTGGCAACCTGTGCGAACCAGGAGTTTAAAGGGGCTGTCTCTCCAAGTTGGGAGGTTGATAGTAAAGCAGATGGAAAGTCAAACCGGAGCACCAGGAGAGGGACTATTCGTTAAGTTTTAGAAACCTTTCGTATTCACAGTGTGTCCGTTCTCTAGGTTTCCCGTACATGTTATAACTGTAGTAATATTCCCTTCAACCTGGAGAGTTGGGACCCATGGAATGGGTGCCATGCATTATTGCTTTAAAGGGTCTGCATTTGCTCAACCAATCTCACCAAACCTCTCAGTCACAAGTGTCCAGCCTTATGCCACATCCAGCTGTGGTTGTAGATAGGGTCATTCAAGGTTTCATCAGAGACCCTGAAGGAATTTTAAAGAATTTCCGAGGTATTTGTTTTGTTTTTGAAATTCCTTTTTATACTGGGTTTGAGCTGATTTTCGCTGCCATGTTTATGCCAGTCTACACACACTTGATTCCCTTACGGAGACATATCAATACATAGGTTTTAAGATTCTTACTAGTCAGATATATTCCTCTGCGGGAAATATGGGGTTTTGAGTCCCTTTCACTGAGGAAGGTGTAGGTCTTTTCTATTCCATAGTTGGTTTTTGGAACGGTACCTGTGCTTATATCAAACTCTGGTTTTATGCATCACCCCACCTCTCCTTCCCCCTTAAGCAGGCATAAGAGTGTTTTCTAAATGTGAGACACTGTTCTCTTTCCTAACTCAGTTCAAGTGTAGCCATGTTTACAGGATCTTCATAAGTGATATCTTATTATAAGTTTCTTTTTCTGTGTGACTTATTTCACTTAGAATCATCGTACCTGAATCCACCCATTTTGCTGCTACTGGTCTTATGACATTGATTTCATGGCTGAGGGATATTCCATCGTACGTAAGTACCACAATTTTTTGAACCATTTTTATTTTTCCTGGGATATTTAAGGTGTACCCAAGTTGAGGTCCTTGTAAGCAGTGCAGCCCTAAATTTTGGGGTGGCTCTGTCTTATTGATTTTCAGTTTTCCCAAGGAATATTCCCTAGACTTGAAGTGCCCTTGGCTCTGTAGCTCTGTTGTTTACTTGTTTTAGGGAACACAATGCACTCCTCCAGAGAGGCAGCTGGCAATTTACATCCCGCCCATCAGCATAACAAGGCTCCATGTTCTCCAGAGCCTGTCTTGCCTTTCTGGTTTTTACACATTTTGTGGATGTCCCTTTTGACCGGTGGGAAGTGATACTTCTTTGTAGTGCAGATTTGCATTGCCCGCTTGCTTGCTTGGCCAAAAAGGGCGTATGCGTTTTCTCCTGAATATATTCAGGAAAAAACGCATACGCCCTTTTTGGCCAAGTGCATCATTGTCGAAGTTGTGCCCCTCTTCCTGTGCTTTAAAGGCGATTCCAACGTACCTCTTGAAATTTGTTTCCTGCTATTCTGCCTCGCTTTCAAGTCCGCCCCGTTGCCTTCCCTCAACAGACTTTTGGCTGATAGTTGTCCTTTATTACTCGGCCACTTTGTGAATTGCTCTACCCCTGAGCTCCATTTTTCAACTCGTTTTTGGTGAGCTGACCGCAAGTCCAAAATTTTTGTTCAGGACCTATACTGGTTCCCGGTGGGCGGCTGAGACTTTGGTTAATTCTTCTTCCTGCCGGCAAATTACAGTGATATGTGCCCGTCCAAATGCCTAACAGTTACTCACTCATTGTTTCTCCCTCTTCCCTTTCATCCTCTGCCATATTGGCAACCTGTGCGAACCAGGAGTTTAAAGGGGCTGTCTCTCCAAGTTGGGAGGTTGATAGTAAAGCAGATGGAAAGTCAAACCGGAGCACCAGGAGAGGGACTATTCGTTAAGTTTTAGAAACCTTTCGTATTCACAGTGTGTCCGTTCTCTAGGTTTCCCGTACATGTTATAACTGTAGTAATATTCCCTTCAACCTGGAGAGTTGGGACCCATGGAATGGGTGCCATGCATTATTGCTTTAAAGGGTCTGCATTTGCTCACCCAATCTCACCAATCCTCTCAGTCCCAAGTGTCCAGCCTTATGCCACATCCAGCTGTCGTTGTAGATAGGGTCATTCCAGGTTTCATCAGAGACCCTGAAGGAATTGTAAAGAATTTCCCAGTTTTTTGTTTTGTTTTTGAAATTCCTTTTTATAGTGGGTTTGAGCTGATTCTCGCTGCCATGTTTATGCCAGTCTAGACACACTTGATTCCCTTACGGAGACATATCAATACATAGGTTTTAAGATTCTTACTAGTCAGATATATTCCTCTGCGGGAAATATGGGGTTTTGAGTCCCTTTCACTGAGGAAGGTGTAGGTCTTGTCTATTCCATAGTTGGTTTTTGGAACGGTACCTGTGCTTATATCAAACTCTGGTTTTATGCATCACCCCACCTCTCCTTCCCCCTTAAGCAGGCATAAGAGTGTTTTCTAAATGTGAGACACTGTTCTCTTTCCTAACTCAGTTCAAGTGTAGCCATGTTTACAGGATCTTCATAAGTGATATCTTATGATAAGTTTCTTTTTCTGTGTGACTTATTTCACTTAGAATCATCGTACCTGAATCCACCCATTTTGCTGCTACTGGTCTTATGACATTGATTTCATGGCTGAGGGATATTCCATCGTACGTAAGTACCACAATTTTTTGAAGCATTTTTATATTTCCTGGGATATTTAAGGCGTACCCAAGTTGAGGTCCTTGTAAGCAGTGCAGCCCTAAATTTTGGGGTGGCTCTGTCTTATTGATTTTCAGTTTTCCCAAGGAATATTCCCTAGACTTGAAGTGCCCTTGGCTCTGTAGCTCTGTTGTTTACTTGTTTTAGGGAACACAATGCACTCCTCCAGAGAGGCAGCTGGCAATTTACATCCCGCCCATCAGCATAACAAGGCTCCCTGTTCTCCAGAGCCTGTCTTGCCTTTCTGGTTTTTACACATTTTGTGGATGTCCCTTTTGACCGGTGGGAAGTGATACTTCTTTGTAGTGCAGATTTGCATTGCCCGCTTGCTTGCTTGGCCAAAAAGGGCGTATGCGTTTTCTCCTGAATATATTCAGGAGAAAACGCATACGCCCTTTTTGGCCAAGTGCATCATTGTCGAAGTTGTGCCCCTCTTCCTGTGCTTTAAAGGCGATTCCAACGTACCTCTTGAAATCTGTTTCCTGCTATTCTGCCTCGCTTTCAAGTCCGCCTCGTTGCCTTCCCTCAACAGATTTTTGGACGATAGTTGTCCTTTATTACTCGGCCAGTTTGTGAATTGCTGTGCCCCTGAGCTCCATTTTTCAACTCGTTTTTGGTGAGCTGACCGCAAGTCCAAAATTTTGGTTCAGGACCAATGCTGGTTCCCGGTGGGTGGCTGAGACTTTGGTTAATTCTTCTTACTGCCGGGAAATTACAGTGATATGTGCCCGTCCAAATGCCTAACAGCTTCTCTCTCATTGGTTGTCCCTCTTCCCTTTCAACCTCTGCCAAATTGGCAACCTGTGCGAACCAGGAGGTTAAAGGGGCTGTCTCTCCAAGTTGGGAGGTTGATAGTAAAGCAGATGGAAAGTCAAACCGGAGCACCAGGAGAGGGACTATTCGTTGAGTTTTAGAAACCTTTCGATTTCACAGTGTGTCCGTTCTCTAGGTTTCCCATACATGTTATAGCTGTAGTAATATTCCCTTCAACCTGGAGAGTTGGGACCCATGGAATGGGTGCCATGCATTATTGCTTTAAAGGGTCTGCATTTGCTCAACCAATCTCACCAAACCTCTCAGTCACAAGTGTCCAGCCTTATGCCACATCCAGCTGAGGTTGTAAATAGGGTCATTCAAGGTTTCATCAGAGACCCTGAAGGAATTGTAAAGAATTTCCGAGGTTTTTGTTTTGTTTTTGAAATTCCTTTTTATACTGGGTTTGAGCTGATTTTCGCTGCCATGTTTATGCCAGTCTAGACACACTTGATTCCCTTACGGAGACATATCAATACATAGGTTTTAAGATTCTTACTAGTCAGATATATTCCTCTGAGGGAACTATGGGATTTTGAGTCCCTTTCACTGAGGAAGGTGTAGGTCATGTCTATTCCATAGTTGGTTTTTGGAACGGTACCTGTGCTTATATCAAACTCTGGTTTTATGCATCACCCCACCTCTCCTTCCCCCTTAAGCAGGCATAAGTGTGTTTTCTAAATGCGAGACACTGTTCTCTTTCCTAACTCAGTTCAATTGTAGCCATGTTTACAGGATCTTCATAAGTGATATCTTATGATAAGTTTCTTTTTCTCTGTGACTTATTTCACTTAGAATCATCGTACTTGAATCCACCCATTTTGCTGCTACCGGTCTTATGACATTGATTTCGTGGCTGAGGGATATTCCATCGTAAGTAAGTACCACAATTTTTTGAACCATTTTTATATTTCCTGGGATATTTAAGGTGTACCCAAGTTGAGGTCCTTGTAAGCAGTGCAGCCCTAAATTTTGGGGTGGCTCTGTCTTATTGATTTTCAGTTTTCCCAAGGTATATTCCCTAGACTGGAAGTGCCCTTGGCTCTGTAGCTCAGTTGTTTACTTGTTTTAGGGAACACAATGCACTCCTCCAGAGAGGCAGTTGGCAATTTACATCCCACCCATCAGCATAACAAGGCTCCCTGTTCTCCAGGGCCTGTCTTGCCTTTCTGGTTTTTACACATTTTGTGGATGTCCCTTTTGACCGGTGGGAAGTGATACTTCTTTGTAGTCCAGATTTGCATTGCCCGCTTGCTTGCTTGGCCAAAAAGGGCGTATGCGTTTTCTCCTGAATATATTCAGGAGAAAACGCATACGCCCTTTTTGGCCAAGTGCATCATTGTCGAAGTTGTGCCCCTCTTCCTGTGCTTTAAAGGCGATTCCAACGTACCTCTTGAAATCTGTTTCCTGCTATTCAGCCTCGCATTCAAGTCCGCCTCGTTGCCTTCCCTCAACAGGTTTTTGGACGATAGTTGTCTTTTATTACTCGGCCAGTTTGTGAATTGCTGTGCCCCTGAGTTCCATTTTTCAATTCTTTTTTGGTGAGCTGACCGCAAGTCCAAAACTTTATTTCAGGACCTATACTGGTTCCCGGTGGGTGGCTGAGACTTTGGTTAATTCTTCTTCCTGCCGGGAAATTACAGTGATATGTGCCCGTCCAAATGCCTAACAGCTAATCTCTCATTGGTTCTCCCTCTTCCCTTTCATCCTCTGCCAAATTGGCAACCTGTGCGAACCAGGAGGTTAAAGGGGCTGTCTCTCCAAGTTGGGAGGTTGATAGTAAAGCAGATGGAAAGTCAAACCGGAGCACCAGGAGAGGGACTGTTAGTTGAGTTTTAGAAACCTTTCGTATTCACAGTGTGTCCGTTCTCTAGGTTTCCCGTACATGTTATAGCTGTAGTAATATTCCCTTCAACCTGGAGAGTTGGGACCCATGGAATGGGTGTCAGGCATTTGTGCTTTAAAGGGTCTGCATTTGCTCACCCAATCTCACCAATCGTCTCAGCCCCAAGTGTCCCTCCTTATGCCACATCCAGCTGTCATTGTAGATAAGGTCATTCCAGGTTTCATCAGATACCCTGACGGAATTGTAAAGAATTTCGCAGTTTTTTTGTTTTGTTTTTGAAATTCCTTTTTATAGTGGGTTTGAGCTGATTCTCGCTGCCATGTTTATGCCAGTCTAGACACACTTGATTCCCTTACGGAGACATATCAATACATAGGTTTTAAGATTCTTACTAGTCAGATATATTCCTCTGCGGGAAATATGGGGTTTTGAGTCCCTTTCACTGAGGAAGGTGTAGGTCTTGTCTATTCCATAGTTGGTTTTTGGAACGGTACCTGTGCTTATATGAAACTCTGGTTTTATGCATCACCCCACCTCTTCTTCCCCCTTAAGCAGGCATAAGAGTGTTTTCTAAATGTGAGACACTGTTCTCTTTCCTAACTCAGTTCAAGTGTAGCCATGTTTACAGGATCTTCATAAGTGATATCTTATGATAAGTTTCTTTTTCTGTGTGACTTATTTCACTTAGAATCATCATACCTGAATCCACCCATTTTACTGCTACTGGTCTTATGACATTGATTTCATGGCTGAGGGATATTCCATCGTACGTAAGTACCACAATTTTTTGAAGCATTTTTATATTTCCTGGGATATTTAAGGTGTACCCAAGTTGAGGTCCTTGTAAGCAATGCAGCCCTAAATTTTGTGGTGGCTCTGTCTTATTGATTTTCAGTTTTCCCAAGGAATATTCCCTAGACTGGAAGTGCCCTTGGCTCTGTAGCTCTGTTCTTTACTTGTTTTAGGGAACACAATGCACTCCTCCAGAGAGGCAGTTGGCAATTTACATCCCGCCCATCAGCATAAAAAGGCTCCCTGTTCTCCAGGGCCTGTCTTGTCTTTCTGGTTTTTACACATTTTGTGGATGACCCTTTTGACCGGTGGGAAGTGATACTTCTTTGTAGTGCAGATTTGCATTGCCCGCTTGCTTGCTTGGCCAAAAAGGGCGTATGACTTTTCTCCTGAATATATTCAGGAGAAAACGCATACGCCCTTTCTGGCCAAGTGCATCATTGTCGAAGTTGTGCGCCTCTTCCTGTGCTTTAAAAGCGATTCCAACGTACCTCTTGAAATCTGTTTCCTGCTATTCTGCCTCGCTTTCAAGTCTGCTTCGCTGCCTTCCCTCAACAGATTTTTGGACGATAGTTGTCCTTTATTACTCGGCCAGTTTGTGAATTGCTGTGTCCCTGAGCTCCATTTTTCAACTCGTTTTTGGTGAGCTGACCGCAAGTCCAACATTTTGGTTCAGGACCTTTGCTGGTTCCCGGTGGTGGGCTGAGACTTTGGTTAATTCTTCTTCCTGCCGGGAAATTACAGTGATATGTGCCCGTCCAAATGCCTAACAGCTACCCTCTCATTGGTTCTCCCTCTTCCCTTTCATCCTCTGCCAAATTGGCAACCTGTGCGAACCAGGAGGTTAAAGGGGCTGTCTCTCCAAGTTGGGAGGTTGATAGTAAAGCAGATGGAAAGTCAAACCGGAGCACCAGGAGAGGGACTATTCGTTGAGTTTTAGAAACCTTTCGTATTCACAGTGTGTCCGTTCTCTAGGTTTCCCGTACATGTTATAGCTGTAGTAATATTCCCTTCAACCTTGAGAGTGGGGACCCATGGAATGGGTGCCAGGCATTTGTGCTTTAAAGGGTCTGCATTTGCTCACACAATCTCAGCATTCCTCTCAGTCCCAAGTGTCCCTCCTTATGCCACATCCAGCTGTCATTGTAGATAGGGTCATTCCAGGTTTCATGAGAGACCCTGAAGGAATTGTAAAGAATTTCCCAGTTTTTTTGTTTTGTTTTTGAAATTCCTTTTTAGAGTGGGTTTGAGCTGATTCTCGCTGCCATGTTTATGCCAGTCTAGACACACTTGATTCCCTTACGGAGACATATCAATACATAGGTTTTAAGATTCTTACTAGTCAGATATATTCCTCTGTGGGAAATATGGGGTTTTGAGTCCCTTTCACTGAGGGAGTTGTAGGTCTTGCTATTCCATAGTTGGTTTTTGGAACGGTACCTGTGCTTATATCAAACTCTGGTTTTATGCATCACCCCACTTATCCTTCCCCCTTAAGCAGGCATAAGAGTGTTTTCTAAATGTGAGACACTGTTCTGTTTCCTAACTCAGTTCAAGTGTAGCCATGTTTACAGGATCTTCATAAGTGATATCTTATGATAAGTTTCTTTTTCTGTGTGACTTATTTCACTTAGAATCCTCGTACCTGAATCCACCCATTTTGCTGCTACTGGTCTTATGACATTGATTTCATGGCTAAGGGATATTCCATCGTACATAAATACCACAATTTTTTGAACCATTTTTGTATTTCCTGGGATATTTAAGGTGTACCCAAGTTGAGGTCCTTGTAAGCAGTGCAGCCCTAAATTTTGGCGTGGCTCTGTCTTATTGATTTTCAGTTTTCCCAAGGTATATTCCCTAGACTGGAAGTGCCCTTGGCTCTGTAGCTCTGTTGTTTACTTGTTTTAGGCCACACAATGCATTCCTCCAGAGAAGCAGTTGACAGTTTTTATCTCGCCCAACACCATAACAAGGCTCCCTGTTCTCAAGGGCCTGTCTTGCCTTTCTGGATTTTACACATTTTGTGGCTGTCCCTTTTGACCACTGGGAAGTGATACTTCTTTGTAGTGCAGATTTGCATTGCCCGCTTACTTGCTTTGCCAATAAGGGCGTATGCGTTTTCTCCTGAATATATTCAGGAGAAAACGCATACGCCCTTGTTGGCCAAGTGCATTATTGTCAAAGTTGTGCCCCTGTTCCTGTGCTTTAAAGGCGATTCCAACGTACCTCTTGAAATCTGTTTCCTGCTATTCTGCCTGCCTTTCAAACCGCCTCGTTTTCTTCCCTCAACAGATTTTTGGACGATAGTTGTCCTTTATTACTCTGCCAGTTTTTAAATTGCTGTGCCCCTGAGCTGCATTTTTCAACTCGTTTTTTTTTGAGCTGAACGCAAGTCCAAAATTTTGGTTCAGTACCTATACTGGTTCCCGGTGGGTGGCTGAGACTTTTGTTAATTCTTCTTCCTGCCGGGAAATTAGAGTGACATGTGCCCGTCCAAATCCCTAACAGCTACTCTCTCATTGGTTCTCCCTCTTCCCTTTCATCCTCTGCCAAATTGGCAACCTGTGCAAACCAGCATGTTAAAGTGGCTGTCTCTTCAAGTTGGAAGACTGACAATAAAGCAGTTGTAAAGTGAAACCGGAGCACCAGGAGAGGGACT
This sequence comes from Hyperoodon ampullatus, assembly GCF_949752795.1. Lineage (NCBI taxonomy): Eukaryota > Metazoa > Chordata > Mammalia > Artiodactyla > Ziphiidae > Hyperoodon > Hyperoodon ampullatus. The sequence continues at coordinate 93,373 of NW_027640760.1, forward strand.
ATTCTTTGAGATTTAGAAACCTTTCGTATTCACAGTGTGTCCGTTCTCTAGGTTTTCCGTACATGTTATAGCTGTAGTAATAGTTCCTTCAACCTGGAGAGTTGAGACCCATGGAATGGGGGCCACATATTATTGTTTTAAAGGGTCTGCATTTGCTCACCCTCTCTCACCAACCCTCTCAGTCCCAAGTGTCCAGCCTTATGCCACATCCCTGTGTCGTTGTAGATAGTGTCATTCCAGGTTTCATCAGAGACCCTGAAGGAATTGTAAAGAATTTCCCTGTTTTTTGTTTTGTTTTTGAATTTCATTTTCTAGTGGGTTTGAGCCGATTCTCGCTGCTATGTTTATGCCAGTCTAGACACACTTGATTCCCTTACGGAGACATATCAATACATAGGTTTTAAGATTCTTACTAGTCACATATATTCCTCTGCGGGAAATATGGGGTTTTGAGTCCCGTTCACAGAGGAAGTAGTAGGTCTTGTCTATTCTGTATTTGGATTATGGAACCGTACCTGTGCTAATATCAAACTCTGGGTTTATTCATCACCCCACCTCTGCTTTCCCCTTAAGCATGCATAAGAGTGTTTTCTAAATATGAGACTCTGTTCCTTTTCCTAATTCATTCCATGTGCAGCCATGTTTATATACCCTTCATAAGTGATATCTTATGATAAGTTTATTTTTCTGTGTGACTTATTTCAGTTAGAATCATCGTACGTGAATCCCGTCATTATGCTGCTACTGGCCTTATGACATTGACTTCATGGCTGAGGGATATTCCATCATACGTATGTACCACAATTTCTTTACCATTTTTGTCTTTCCTGGTATTTATAAGGTGTCCCGAAGTCGAGGTTCTTGTAAGCAGTGCTGCCATAAATTTTGGAATGGCTGTGTCTTATTGATTTTCAATTTTCCCAAAGTATATTCCCGTGACTGGACCTGCCTTAGGTTGTGAAGCACTGTTGTTTACTTCTTTTTGGGAACACAATGCACTCCTCCAGAGTGGCTGTTGGCAATTTACATCCCACCCATCCGCATAACAAGGCTCCCTGTTCTCCAGATCCTGTCTTGCCTTTCTTGTTTATACACATTTTATGGATGTCCCTTTTGACCGGTTGGAAGTGATACTTCTTTTTAGTGCAGATTTGCATTGTGCGGTTGCTTGGTTGGCCAAAATTGGTGTATGCGTTTTCTCCTGAATATATTCAGGCGAAAACGCATGTGCCCTTTATGGTCAATTCCATAATTGTCGAAGTTGTGATGCTTTTCCTGTGTTTAAAGGCGATTCCAATGTACTTGTGGAAATCTGTTTCGTGCACTTCTGCCTCATTTTCAAGTCCGCCTCATGGCTTTCTCTCAACAGATTTTTGGAAGAGAGTAGTCCTTTATAACTCTGCAAGTTAGTGAATTGCTGTGCCCCTGAGCTCCATTTTTCAACCCGCGTTTTTGTGAGCTGACTGCCAATCCACACTTTTGCTTCAGGACCTATACTGGTTCCATTGGGGTGGCTGGCTCAGAGTTTGTTAATTCTTCTTCGTGACGGGAATTTAGAGTGACATGTGGCCATCCCAATGTCTACAGCTACTCTCTAATTGTTTCTCCCTCTTCCCTTATATCCTCTGCACAATGTGCCAACTGTGCGAACCAGGAGGTTATAGGGGCTGACTCTCCAAGTTGGGAGATTGATATTAAAGCAGTTGGAATGTCAAGCTGGAGCACATGGAGAGAAAAAAATTAGTAGAGTTTTAGAAACCTTTCACCATCAGAGGGTGTCCATTCTCTAGGTTTCCCATACATGTTATAACTGTAGTGATATTCCCTTCTACCTGGAGAGTTGGGAACCATGGAATCAGTGGCAGGCATTATTGCTTTAAAGCGTCTGCATTTTCACACCCAATCTCACCAATCCTCTCAGTCCCAAGTGAACAGCCTTATGCCACATCCAGCTGTTGTTGTAGATAGGGTCATTCCAAGTTTCATCAGAACCCCTGAAGGTATTGTGTAAGAATTTCACTGTTTCTTTGTTTTGTTTTGAAATTCCTTTTTATAGTGGGTTTGAGCTGATTCTCACTGCCGTGTTTATGTCATTCTAGACACACTTGGTTCCCTTATGGAGACATATCAATACATAGGTTTTAAGATCCTTACTAGTCAGATATATTTCTCTGTGGGGAATAGGGGTGTTGAGTCCCATTCACTGAGGAAGGAGTCGGGCTTGTCTCTTCTGTATTTGGATTATGGAACGGTACCTGTGTTAATATCAAACTCTGGTTTTGTGTGTCTCCCCACCTCTCCTTCCCCCTTAAGCAAGCATAAGAGTGTTTTCTAAATCTGAGACTCTGTTCTCTTTCCTAATTCAGTTCATATGTAGCCAGGTTTACAGTCCCTTCATAAGTGATATCTTATATCAGAATGCACCATGGCCCTTGTCATAATAATGCTCCATGACCCCAGTCATCACAATGCTCCATTCCCTGGTTATCACAATGCTCCATGTCCCTTGTCATAACAATTCTCCACGTACTTGTCATCACAATGTTACATGACACTTCTCATCACAAAGTTACATGCTCGTTTCATCACAATTCTCCATGCACTTGTCATTGCAATGTTCCATGACCCCTGTCATAGCAAGCTCCAAGTGTTTGTCATCACAATGCTTCACGACTTTATCATCAAAATTCTCAATGGCACTTTTCATCACAATGTTCCGTACACTTGTCATCACAATGCTCCATGCCCTTGTCATCACAATGCTTCATGACCCCTGTCATCACAATGCTCCCTGACACCTGTCATCACAATGCTTCATGCCCCTTGTCATTACAGTGCTCCATGATGCTCATCATCACAATTACCCAAGGTCTTCTTATCACAATGCTCCACGGTTTTGCCATCACAATGCTCCATGCCCTGGTCATCTCAAAGCTCAATGTCCCTTGTCCTCACAATTCTCCACGTCCTTGTCATCACAATGCTCCATGGCACTTCTCATCACAATGTTATATGGTCTTGTCATAACAATACTCCATGCACTTTTCATCGCAATGCTCCATGACCCCTGTCATAGGAAGCTCCATGCGCTTGTCATCACAATGTTTCACGACATGGACATTAAAATTATCAATGGCCCTTGTCATCTCAATGCTCCATGCGCTTATCATCACAATGCTCCTTTACCTTTGTCACAACAATCCTCCATGACACTTGGCATCACAATGCTCCGTGCTATTGTCATCACAATGGAACATGACATATGTCATCACAATGCTCCCTGACACCTGTCTTCACAATACTCCATGACCTTGTCATCACAATGCTCCATGCCCTTGTCTTCACAATGTGCCATGCCCACTGTCATCAAAATAATCCATGAAACTTGTCAGACCAAAGCTCCATGCCACCTTTCATCACAATGCTCCATGAACCCTGTCATCACAATGCACCATGCCCATCATCATAATGCTTCATGCTCTTGTCATCACAATGAAATCAAAATGTTCCATGACCTCTGTCATCACAATGCTCCAAACCCTTGTGATCACAATGTTCCATAACACTTGTCATCACAATACCCCATGACGCTACTCATCACAATTATCCATGGACTTCTCATCACAATGCCCCATGACATTTGTCATCACAATGCGCAATACACATGTCATCACAATGCTCCCTGACTCTTGCCATCAGTATGCTCCCTGAACCCTTTCATGACAAGGCTCCATGCCTTTTTCATCACAATGATCCATGCTATTTTCATCACAATGCTCCAAGACCCCTGTAATCACAATGCTCCATGCCCTTGTCATCACAAAGTTCCATGATGCATGTCATCAGAATGCTCCATGGCCTTCTCATCACAATGCTCCATGCCCTTGTCATCACAATGCTCCAAGACCCCTGTAATCACAATGGTCCATGCCCCTTTTCATCAGAATGCTCCATGAGACTTGTCATCACAAGGCTCCATGGTCTTCTCATCACAATGCTCCAGGACATTGTCATCAAAATGCCCCATTCCCTTATCATCACAATGCTCCATGACCCCTGTCATCACAATACTCCATGAACATTTTCAGCCCAATGCTCCATGACCTTCTCATCACAATGCTCCATGAGCAATATCATCACAATTCTCCATGACCACAGTCATCACAACGCTCAATATCACCTGACAACACAATGATCCGGGACTCTTGTCATCACAATGCTCCATTCCCTAGTCATCACAATGCTCCATGACCCCTGTCATCACAATACTCCATGAACATTTTCAGCCCAATGCTCCATGACACTTGTCATCACAATGATGCATGCCCTTGTCATCCCAATGCTCCATGACCCCTGTAATCACAATGCTCCGTGACGCTTGTCATCACAGTGCTCCATGACACCTGTCATCACAATGCTCCATGCCTTTGTCAGCAAAATGCTACATGACCTTGTCATTACAATGTTTTATGCACTTGTCATCACAATACTCCATTACCATTGCCATCACAATCCTCCATGAACCTTGGGATCACATTGCTCCATGCCCTTGTCATCACAATGCTCCATGCTCCTTGAAATAAAAATGATCAATGACCTCTGTCATCACAATGCTCCAAACCCTTGTGATCACAATGTTCCATAACACTTGTCATCACAATGCTCCATGATGCCTGTCATCACAATACTCTATGCCCTTTTCATCACAATGCTCCATGACCTTTGTCATCACAATTCTCGATACACTTGTCATCACAATGCTCCCTGACACTTGTCGTCAGAATGCTCCTTGAACCCTGTCACAAAAAGGCTCCATGCCTTTTTCATCAAAATGCACCATGCCGTTTTCATCCCAATGCTCCATGCCATTGTCATCACAATACTCCACAAGCTTGTCATCAGAATGCTCCATGTCCCTTGTCATCACAATTTTCCATGCACTTGTCAGCACAATGCTCCCTGACCCTTGTCATCACAATGCTCCAAGCCATTGTCATCACAATGCTCCATTACCTTTGTCATCAGAATCCTCCATGACACTTGGCATCACAATGCTCCATGGCATGGTCATCACAATGGGCCATTACATATGTCATCACAATGCTCCCTGACACCTGTCTTCACAATAATGAATGACCTGGTCATCACAATGCTCCATGCCCTTGTCATCACAATGCGCCATTCCAACTGTCATCGCAATAAGCCATGAAACTTATTAGACCAATGCTCCATGCCCTTGTCATCACAATGCCCCAAGCCCTTGTTATCACAATGCTCCATGACCCCTGTCATGACAATGCTCCGTGACTCCAGTCATCACAAGGCTTCATGACCTTTGTCATCACAGTGGTCCATGCCCTTGTCATCAACAGTCTCTGTGACCTTTTTAACCACAATGCTTCATGAACTTTTCATCACAATGCTCTTTGACCCTTGTCATCACAATGCTCTATGCCTTTCTCAGCACAATGCTCCATGACCCTTGTCATCACAATGCTCCATGCGCTTGTCAGCACAATGCTCCATGACCCATGTCATCACAATGCACCATGCGCTTGCCGTCACAGTGCTCCACAATCTTGTCATCACAATGCTCCATAAACCTTGTCATCACAATGCTCCATGCACTTCAAATCAAAATGCTCTCTCACCACTGATATCACAATGTTACATCACTATTCATCACAATACTCCCTCAACCCTGTCATCACAATGTTCCATGACTCCTGTCATCACAATGCTACATGCACTTATCATCACAATGTTCGATGATCCCTGACATCACAATGTTCCATAACCCCTGTCATCAAAATGCTCCATGACCTTTTTCATCAAAATGCTCCATGACCCCTGACATCACAATGTTACATAACGCCTCTCATCAAAATGTTCCATGACCCTTTTCATCAAATTGGTCCATGACAATGTCATCACAATGCTCCCTGCCCTTCTCATCACAATGCACCACGCCCTTGTCATCAAAAGGCTCCATGACCTTTGTCATCACAAAGCTCCATGACCCTTGGCATCACAATGCTCCATGCCATTGTCATCACAATACTCCAAGAAACCTCTCATCACATTGTTCCATGCAATTGTCATCAAAAAGCTCCATGGTGCTTGTCATCACACTGCTCGATGCCCTTCTCATCACAATGCTCCATGCCCTTGTCATTACAATCCTCCATGAACCATGGATCACTGTGTTCCGTGCCCTTGTCATCACAATGCTCCATGCCCACTCTCATCACAATAATCCATGAAACTTTTCAGACAAATGTTCCATGCCCTTGCCATCACAATGCTCCATTACCCCTGTGATAACAATGCTCCATGATCCCTGCCATCACGATGTTCCATGGTCTTGTCATCACAAGGCTCCATGACCCTTCTCATCACAATGCTCCAAGACACCTGTAATCACAATGCTCCATGTCCCTTTTTATCTCAATGATCCATGAACCCTGTCATCACAATGCACCATGCCCATCATCATAATGCTTCAGGCTATTGTCATCACAATGAAATCAAAATGCTCCATGACCTCTGTCATAACACTGCTCCAAACCCTTGTGATCACCATATTCCATAACACTTGTCATCACAATGCCCCATGACGCTCGTCATCACAATTATCTATGGTCTTCTCTTCACAATGCTCCATGACCTTTGTCATCACAATGCTCAACACACTTGTCATCAAAATGCTCCCTGACACTTGTTCTCTGTATGCTCCTGGAACCCTGTCATGACAAGGCTCCATGCCTTTTTCATCACAATGATCCATGCCTTTTTCATCACAATGCTCCAAGACACCTGTAATTACAATGCTCCATGCCCTTGTCATCACAAAGCTCAATGACGCATGTCATCAGACTGCTCCTTGGCCTTCTCATCACAATGCTCCATGCCCCTTTTCATCAGTATGCTCCATGAGACTTGTCTCACAAGGCTCCATGGTTTTCTCATCACAATGCTCCAGCACCTTGTCATCACAATGCTTCACGACCTTGTCATGAAAATTTTCAATGGCCCTTGTCATCATAATGCTCCAAACCCTAGTCATCACAATGCTCCATTATATTTGTCATCACAATCCTCCATTACATTTGGCATCACAATGCTCCATGCCATTGTCATCGCAATGGACCATGACATATGTCATCACAATGCTCCCTGACACCTGTCTTCACAATACTCCATGACCTTCTCATCACAATGCCCCATGCCCTTGTCATCACAATGCCCCATGCCCACTGTCATCACAATAATCTATTAAACTTGTCAGACCAATGCTCCATGCCCCTGTCATCACAATGCTCCATGCCCTTGTCATCACAATGCTCCATGACCCTTATCATCACAATGCTCTGTGACTCCAGTCATCACAATGCTTCATAACATTTGTCATCACAGTGGTCCATGCCCACATCATCACAAGGCTCTGTGACCTTTGTAACCACAATACTCCATGAACGTTTCATCACAATGCTCCGTGACCCTTGTCATCACAATGCTCCATGCTTTTGTCAGAACAATGCTCCATGACCCTTGTCATCACAATGTGCCACGTAATTTTCATCACAACGGTCCACAACCTTGTCATCGTAATGCTCCATAAACTTTGTAATCACAATGCTCCATGCACTTCTCATCAAAATGCTCTCTCAACAGAGATATCACAATGTTCCATCACTAGTCATCACAATACTCCCTCACCCCTGTAATCACAATGTTGCATGACCCCTGTCATCACAATGCTACATCCCCTTATCATCACAATGTTCCATGACCCCTGACATCACAATGTTCCATAACCCCTGTCATCAAAATGCTCCATGACCCTTTTCATCCCAAAGCTCCATGACCCCTGACATCACAATGTTCTATAACCCCGGTCATCAAAATGTTCCATTACACTTTTCATCAAATTGCTGCATGAACCTGTCATCAAAATGCTCCCTGCCCTTCTCATCACAATGCACCATGCCCTTGACATCAAAATGCTCAATGACTTTTGTCATCACAAAGCTCCTTAACCCTTGGAATCACAATGTTCCATGAACCCTCTCATCACATTGTTCCATGCCCTTGTCATCACAAAGCTCCATGACGCTTGTCAAAACAATGTTCGATGCCCTTCTCATCACAATGCTCCATGCCCTTGTCATTACAATCCTCCATGACCCATGGATCACAGTGTTCCATGACCTTGTCATCACAATGCTCCATGCCCACTCTCATCACAATAATCCATGAAACTTTTCAGACCAATGCTCCATGCCCTTCTCATCACAATGCTCCATTACCCCTGTCATAACAATGCTCCATGACCCCTGCCATCACAATGTTCCACACCATTGTCATCACAAGGCTCCATGACCCTTGTCATCACAATGCTCCAAGACCCCTGTAATCACAATGCTCCATGCCCTTGTCATCACAAAGCTCAATGACACATGTCATCAGAATGCTCCATGGCCTTCTCATCACAATGCTCCTTGCCCTTGTCATCACAATGCTCCAAGACCCCTGTAATCACAATGCTCCATGCCCCTTTTCATCTCAATGCTCCATGAACGCTGTCATCACAATGCACCATGCCCATCACCATAATGCTTCAGGCTATTGTCATCACAATGAAATCAAAATGCTCCATGACCTCTGTCATCACAATGCTCCAAACCCTTGTGATTACAATGTTCCATAAAACTTATCATCACAACACCCCATGACGCTCATCATCAAAATTATCCATGGTCTTCTCATCACAATGCTCCATGAACTTTGTCATCACAATGCTCATTACACTTGTCATCACAATGCTCCGTGACACTTGTCGTCAGTATGCTCCTAGAACCCTGTCATGACAAGGCTCCATGCCTTTTTCATAACAATGATCCATGCCATTTTCATCACAATACTCCATGCCCTTGTAAGCACAAAGCTCCATGACGCATGTCATCAGAATGCTCCATGGCCTTCTCATCACAATACTCCATGCCCTTGTCATCACAATGCTCCAAGACCCCTGTAATCACAATGCTCCATGCCCCTTTTCATCAGAATGTTCCATGAGAATTGTCATCACAAGGCTCCATGGACTTCCCATCACAATGCTCCAGGACCTTGTCATCACAGTGCTCAATTCCCTTCTCATTACAATGCTCCATGACCCGTGTCATCACAATACTCCATGAACATTTTCAGCCCAATGCTTCATGACCTTCTCATCACAATGCTCCATGACCCATATCATCACAATCCTCCATGACCACTGTCATCACAACACTCCATGACCCCTGACAACACAATGATCCGGGACTCTTGTCATCACAATGCTCCATTCCCTTGTCATCACAATGCTCCATGAACATTTTCAGCCCAATGCTCCATGACACTTGTCATCACAATAATCCATGCCCTTGTCATCCCAATGCTCCATGACCCCTGTAATCACAATGCTCCGTGACGCTTATCATCACAGTGCTCCATGACCCTTATCATCACAATTCTCCATGCCTGTGTCATCAAAATCCTACATGACCTTGTCATCACAATGCTCCATGAGCTTGTCATCACAATACTCTATAACCATTTTCATCACAATCCTCCATGAACCTTGGGATCACATTGCTCCATGCCTTTGTCATCAAAATGCTCCATGCTCCTTGAAATCAAAATGGTCCATGACCTCTGTCATCACAATGCTCCAACCCCTTGTGATCACAATGTTCCATAACACTTGAAATCACAACACTCCATGATGACTGTCATGACAATACTCCATGCACTTGTCGTCACAATGCTCCATGATCTTTGTCATCACAATTCTCAATACACTTGTCATCACAATGCTCCCTGACACTTGTCGTCAGAATACTCCTTGAACACTGTCATGAAAATGCTCCATGCCTTTTTCATAAGAATGCTCCATGCCCTTTTCATCACAACGCTCCATGTCATTGTCATCACAATACTCCACAAGCTTGTCATCAGAATGCTCCCTGATCATTGTCTTCAGAATGCTCCATGAACCCTGTCATCACAATGCTCCATACCCCTTGTCATTACAGTGTTCCATGACGCTCGTCATCACAGTTATCCATGGACTTCTCATCACAATGCTCCATGACATTTGTAATCACAATTCTCAATACACTTGTCATCACAATGCTCCCTGATACTTGTCATCAGTTTGCTCATTGAAACCTGTCATGACAAGTCTCCATGCCTTTTTCATCACAATGATCCATGCCCTTTTCATCACAATGCTCCATGCCATTGTCATCACAATACTCCACAAGCTTGTCATCAGAATGCTCCGTGACACTTTTCATCTCAATGATCCATGACCCCTGTCATCACAATGCTCCATGACACCTGTCATCACAATGCTCCATGCCCCTTGTCATTACAGTGCTCCATGATGTTCGTCATCACAATTATCCATGGTCTTCTCATCACAATGCTCCACGGTCTTGCCATCACAGTGCTCCATGCCTTGGGCATCACAATGCTCCATGTCCCCGGTTATCACAATGCTCCATGACCACTGTCATCACAATGCTCTATACCCCTTGTCATTACAGTGCTCCATGACACCCGTCATCACAATTATCCATGATCTTCTCATCACAGTGCTCCACGATCTTGCCATCACAAGGCTCCATGCCCTGGTCATCACAATGCTCCATGTCCCCAGTTATCACAATGCTCCATGACCCCTGTCATCACAATGCTCCATACCCCTTGTCATTACAGTGCTCCATGACGCTCGTCATCACAATTATCCATGGTCTTCTCATCACAGTGCTCCACGGTCTTGCCATCACAATGCTCCATGCCCTGGTCATCACAATGCTCCATGTCCCCTGTCATCACAATTCTCCACATTCTTGGCATCACTATGCTCCCTGATACTTCTCATCACAGTGTTACATGTTTTGTCATCACAATTCTCTATGCACTTGTCATCGCAATGCTCCATGACCCCTGTCATAGCAAGCTCCATGTGATTGTCATCACAATGCTTCATGAACATGTCATCAAAATTCTCAATGGCCCTTGTTATCACAATGCTCCATGACCCTTGTCATCACAATGCTCCAAGCGCTTGTCATCAAAATGCTCCATTACCTTTGTCATCACAATCCTCCATGACACTTGGCATCACAATGCTACATTCCATTGTCATTGCAATAGACCATGACATATGTCATCACAATGCTCCCTGACACCCTTCTTCACAATACTCCATGACCTTCTCATCACAATGCTCCATGCCCTTGTCATCACAATGCGCCATGCCCACTGTCATCACAATAATCCCTGAAACTTGTCAAACCAATGCAACATGCCCCTTTCATCACAATGCTCCATGCCCTTTCATCACAATGCTCTATGACCCCTGTCATCACAATGCTCCGTGACTCCAGTCATCACAATGCTTCATGACCTTTGTCATCACAATGGTCCATACCCTCGTCATCACAAGGCTCTGTAACCTTTGTGACCACAACACTCCATGAACATTTCATCACAATGCTCGGTGACCCTTGTCATCCCAATGCTCCATGCCTTTGTCAGCACATTACTCCATGACACATGGCATCAAATGTGCCATGCGCTTGTCATCACAATGCTCCAGATCTTTGTCATCACAATGCTCCATAAACCTTGTCATCACAATGCTCCATGCGTTTGTCAGCACAATGTTCCATGACCCATGTCATCAAAATGTGACCTGCGTTTCTCATCACAATGCTCCACAGCCTTGTCATCACAATGCTCCATGCACCTCTCATCAAAATGCTCTCTCACCACTGATATCACAATGTTCCATCACTAGTCAACACAATACTCCCTCCACCCTGTCATCCCAATGTTCCATGACCCTTGTCACAACAATGCTACATGCTCTTATCATCACAATGCTCCATGACCCCTGACATCACAATGCTCCATGACCCTTTACATCACAATGCTCCATGACCCCTAACATCACAATGTTCCATAAACACTGTCATCAAAATGTTCCATGACCCTTTTCATCCAATTGCTCCATGACCCTGTCATCACAATGCTCCCTGCTCTTCTCATCACAATGCTCCACGCCCTTGTCATCAAAATGCTCCATGACACTTGTCATCACAATGCTCCATGACCACTGTCATAACAATGCTCCATGACCCCTGTCATCACAAGGCTCCATACCACTTTTCATTACAGTGCTCCATGACGCTCCTCATCACAATTATCCATGGTCTTCTCATCACAATGCTCCACGGTCTTGCCATCACAGTGCTCCATGCCTTGGGCATCACAATGCTCCATGTCCCCGGTCATCACAATGCTCCATGACCACTGTCATCACAATGCTCTATACCCCTTGTCATTACAGTGCTCCATGAGCCTCGTCATTACAATTATCCATGGTCTTCTCATTACAATGCTCCACGATCTTGCCATCGCAATGCTCCATGCCCTGGTCATCACAATGCTCCATGTCCCCTGTCATCACAATTCTCCACGATCTTGGCATCACTATGCTCCATGACACTTCTCATCACAGTGTTACATGATTTGTCATCACAATTCTCTATGCACTTGTCATCACAATGCTCCATGACGCCGTCATAGCAAGCTCCATGCCCTTGTCGTCACAATTCTCCATGACCTTTGTCATCACAATGCTCCCTGACACTTGTCGTCAGAATGCTCCCTGAAAACTGTCATGAAAAGGCTCCATGTCTTTTTCATCACAATGCCCCATGCCATTTTCATCAAAATGCTCCATGTCATTGTCATCAAAATACTCCACAAGCTTGTCATCAGAATGCTCCATGAACCTTGTCATCACAATGCTCCATGACCCCTGTCATCACAATGCTCCATACCCCTTGTCATTACAGTGCTCCATGACGCTCATCATCACAATTATCCATGGTCTTCTCATCACAATGCTCCACGGTCTTGCCATCACAATACTCCATGCCCTGGTCATCACAATGCTCCATGTCCCCTGTCATAACAATTCTCCACGTTCTTGGCATCACTGTGCTCCATGATGCTTTTCATCACAGTGTTACATGCTTTGTCATCACAATTCTCTATGCACTTTTCATCGCACTGCTCCATGATCCGTGTCACAGCAAGCTCCATGTGATTGTCATCACAATGCTTCATGAACATGTCATCAAAATTCTCAATGGCCCTTGTTATCACAATGCTCCATGACCCTTGTCATCACAATGCCCCAAGCGCTTGTCATCAAAATGCTCCATTACCTTTGTCATCACAATCCTCCATGTCACTTGGCATCACAATGTTCCATTCCATTGTCATCGCAATGGACCACGACATATGTCATCACAATGCTCCCTGACACCCTTCTTCACAATACTCCATGACCTTCTCATCACAATGCTCCATGCCCTTGTCATCACAATGCGCCATGCCCACTGTCATCACAATAATCCCTGAAACTTGTCAAACCAATGCAACATGCCCCTGTCATCACAATGCTCCATGCCCTTTCAACACAATGCTCTATTACCCCTGTCATCACAATGCTCCATGACTCCAGTCATCACAATGCTTCATGACCTTTGTCATTACAATGGTCCATGCCCTCGTCATCACAATGCTCTGTGACCTTTGTCACCACAGAGCTCCATGAACATTTCATCACAATGCTTGGTGACCCTTGTCCTCCCAATGATCAATGCCTTTGTTAGCACAATACTCCATGACCCATGGCATCACAATGTGCCATGCACTTGTCATCACAATGCTCCAGATCTTTGTCATCACAATGCTCCATAAACCTTGTCATCACACTGCTCCATGCACTTCTCATCAAAATGCTCTCTCACCACTGATATCACAATGTTCAATCACTAGTCAACACAATACTCCCTCACCCCTGTCATCACAATATTCCATGACCCTTGTCACAACAATGCTACATGCCTTTATCATCACAATGCTCCATTCCCCTGACATCACAATGTTCCATAAACCCTGTCATCACAATGCTCCCTGCCCTTCACAACAGAATGCACCACACCCTTGTCATCAAAATGCTCCATGACCTTTGTCATTACAAAGCTCAATGACCCTTGTCATCACAATGCTGCATGCCATTGTCATCACAATGCTCCATGAACCCTCTCATCACATTGTTCCATGCCCTTGTCATCACAGGCTCCATGATGCTTTTCATCACAATGCTCGATGCCATTCTTATCACAATGCTCCATGCGCTTGTCATTACAATCCTCCATGACCCATGTATCACAGTGTTCCATGCCCTTGTCATCACAATGCTCCTTGCCCCCTCTCATCACAATAATCCATGAAACTTTTCAGACCAATGCTCCATGCCCTTGTCATCACAATGCTCCATTAACCCTGTCATAACAATGCTCCATGACCCCTGCCATCACAATGTTCTACAGCCTTGTCACCACAAGGCTCCATGACCCTTGTCATCACAATGCTCCAAGACCCCTGTAATCACAATGCTCCATGCCCTTGTCATCACAAAGCTCCATGACGCATGTCAACAGAATGCTCCATGGCCTTCTCATTCACGATGTTCCATGCCTTTGTCATCACAATGCTCCAAGACTCCTGTAATCGCAATGCTCCATGCCCCTTTTCATCTCAATGCTCCATGAACCCTGTCATCACAATGCACCATGCCCATCATCATAATGCTTCAGGCTATTGTCATCACAATGAAACCAAAATGCTCCATGACCTCTGTCATCAAAATGCTCCAAATCCTTGTGATCAATATGTTCCATAACACTTATCATCACAACGCCCCATGACGCTCGTCATCACAATTATCCATGGTCTTCTCATCACAGTGCTCCATGACCTTTGTCATCACAATACTCAATAACCTTGTCATCACAATGCTCCCTGACACTTGTTGTCAGTTTGCTCCTTGAACCCTGTCATGACAAGGCTCCATGCCTTTTTCATCACAATGATCCATGCCCTTTTCATCACAGTGCTCCGAGACCGCTGTAATCACAATGCTCCATGCCCTTGTCATCACAAAGCTCCATGATGCATGTCATCAGAACGCTCCATGGCCTTCTCATCCCAATGCTCCATGCCCTTGTCATCACAATGCTCCAAGACCCCTGTAATCACAAGGCTCCATGGTCTTCTCATCACAGTGCTCCAGTACCTTGTCATCACAATGCTCCATGACCCCTGTCATCACAGTACTCCATGGACATTTTCAGCCCAATGCTCCATGACCTTCTCATCACAATGCGCCATGACCCCTGTCATCACAATGCTCCATGACCACTGTCATCACAACGCTCCATGAACCCTGACAACACAATGATCCGGGACTCTTGTCATTAAAATGCTCCATGACCATTGTCATCACAATGATCCATGCGCTTGTCATCCCAATGCTCCATGACCCCTGTAATCACTATGCTCCGTGATGCTTGTCATCTCAGTGCTCCATGAACCTTGTCATCATAATGCTCCTTTCCTTTGTCAACAAAATGGTACATAATCTTGTCATCACAATTCTCCATGCGCTTGTCATCACAATCCTCCATGACCATTGGGATCACATTGCTTCATGCCCTTGCCATCTCTCTCTTGCCTTTCTGGTTTTTTTTTTTTTTTTTTTTTTTTTTTTTTTTTTTTTTTTTTTTTTTGCTGTATGCGGGCCTCTCACTGCTGTGGCCTCTCCCATTGCGGGGCACAGGCTCCGGACGCGCAGGCCCAGTGGCCATGGCTCACGGGACCAGCCGCTCCGCGGCACGTGGGATCCTCCCAGACCGGGGCACGAACCCGTGTCCCTGCATCGGCAGGCAGACTCGCAACCAATGCGCCACCAGGGAAGCCCAACCTTTCTGGTTTTTACAGATATTTGGATGTCCCTTTTGACCAGTGGTAAGTGACAATTCTTTGTAGCGTGGATTTGTATTGCGCGCTTGCTTGATTGGCCAAAAAGGGCGTATGCGTTTTCTTCTGAATATATTCAGGAGAAAAGGCATACGCCCTTTTTGGCCAAGTGCATCTCTGTCCAAGTTGGGATGTTTTTCCTGTGATTTAAAGGTGATTCCAATTTACCTCTTGAAATATATTTTGTGCAATTCTGCCTCATTTTCAAGGCCGCTTCATTGCCTTCCCTCAACAGATTTTTGGAAGAGAGTAGTACTTTATAAGTCTGCAGGTTTGTGAATTGCTGTGCCCCTGAGCTCCAATGTTCAAATCCCATCTTTGTGAGCTGGCCGCAAATCCACAATTTTGCTTCAGGACCTATACTGGTTCCAGGGGTGGCTATATTGGTTCCCTGTGGGTGGCTGAGGCTTTGGTTAATTCTTCTTCCTGCCGGGAAATTAGAGTGACATGTGCCCGTCCAAATGCCTACATCTACTCTCTGATTGGTTCTCCCTCTTCCCTTTCATCCTCTGCACAATTAGCAAACTGTGCGAAACAGGAGGTTATAGGGGCTGACTCTCCTAAGTTGGGAGATTGATACTAAAGCAGTTGGAATGCCAAAGTGGAGCACAACGAGAGGGAAAATTAGGAGAGTTTTAGAAACCTTTCGCCATCACAGGGTGTCCATTTTCTAGGTTTCCCATACATGTTATAATTGTAGTGATATTCCCTTCTACCTGGAGATTTGGGACACATGGAATGGTGGCATGCATTACTACTTTAAAAGGTCTGCATTTTCTCTCCCAATCTCACCAGTCCTCTCAGTCCCAAGTGTCCAGCCTTATGTCTCATCCAGCTGTCTTTGCAGATAGGGTCATTCCAGGTTTCATCAGAACCCCTGAAGGAATTGTGTAAGAATTTCGCTGTTTTTTGGGGTTTTTTTGAAATTCATTTTTATAATGGGGTTGAGCTGATTTTCACTGACGTGTTTATGCCAGTCTAGACACAATTGATTCCCTTACGGAGACATATCAATACATAAGTTATAAGATTCTTAGTAGTCAGATATATTCCTCTGTGGGGCATAGGGGTGTTGAGTCCCGTTCACTGAGGAAGGTGTAGGTCTTGTCTATTCTGTATTTGGTTTATGGAATGGTACCTGTGCTAATATCAAACTCTGGTTTTATGCATCACCCCACCTCTCCTTTCCCCTGAAGCAGGCATAAGAGATTTTTGCTAAATGTGAGACTCTGTTCTCTTTCCTAATTCAGTTCATGTGTTGTGATATTGACATTCCCTCTATAAGTGATATCTTATGATAAGATTCTTTTTCTGTGTGACTAATTTCCCTTAAAATCATCATACGTAAATCCACTCATTATGCTGCTACTGGCCTTATATACATTGATTTCACGTCTGAGTTATATTCCGTTGTGCAAAATTACCACAAGTTCTTTATGCATTTCTCTTTTTCCTGGGATATTTTAGGTGTACCAAAGTTGAGGTTCTTGTATGCAGAGCAGCCCTAAACTTTGGGGTGCCTGTGTCTTATTGACATTTAGTCTTCCCAAGTTATATGTCCATGAGTTGAAGTCCCCTTGCTCCGGGGCTTTGTATTTTAGATGTTTTAAAAACAGCATACACTTCTTCAGAGTGGCTCTTGGATATTTATACCCCACCCATCAGCGTGACTAGGCTCCCTGTTTTCCATGGCCTCTCCTGCATTTCTGGTTTGTACACATTTTTTGGATGGCCTTTCTGAGCAGTGGAAATTGAGACTTCTTTGTTGTGTGGATTTGCATTTCCCTCTTGCTTGGTTGGCCAAAAACTCTGCATGTGTTTTTTTCCTGAAGATATTCACGAAAAAAATGCATACACCCTTTTGCCCAACCGCATCATTTTAGAAATTCTGCTGCTTTTCATATGCTTTAAATGTGAGTACAATCTACCTTTTGAAATCTGTTTCCTGCAATTCTGCCTCTCATTCAGATCCTCTTCGTTACCTTACCTGAATATATTTTTGGATGTTGGTTATCATTTATATCTTTGCAGGTCTTTGAATTGTCTGCTCCTGAGCTCCATTTTGCAACTCGCGTTTTTTGTGAGCTGGCCGCCAAACCATTGGATTACTTCTGGCCCTATTCTGGTTCTGGGGAGGCAGGCTGAGCCTTTGGTTAATTCTTCTTCCTAATGGGAAATTAGAGTGACATGTGCCTGTCAAAAGTCCTACAGCTAATCTCTCATTGGTTCCCCCTCTTCCCATTTACCCTCTGCACAAATTGCAAACTGTGTAAAACAGGAGGTTAAAGGTGCTGATTCTCCAAGTGGGGAGATTGTTAGTAATGTGGCTGGAATGGCGAACCCCAGCACCAGGAGATCAAAAATGAGGTGCATTTTAGACACCTTTCCTGAGCACACGGTGTACATTCATCTCGGTTTCCCAGGCATGTTTTCACTGTCAGAAGATTCCCTTGAACCTGCAGATTTGGGACCCATGGAATGGGTACCAGGCAGTATTACTTTAAAAGGTCTGCATTTCCTCACCCAGCCTCTCTAACATCTCTTAGCGTGCATAGCTTCCAGCCTTATATAATCATCCTGCTGTGGGTCTACATGTGTTCAATCCATGTTACATCGTAGCCCTTCAACAAAAGTTGTAAGAATTTTTGTCTGTCTCACTGTTTTTATAAATAGTTTTAAATTTATTTTTATATTGGTTACAGCTGATTTTCAAAGCTCTGTTTTTTGCTGCTGTACATCCACTTGATTCATATACTGTGAGACAACAATAAATTCGTTTTCAGATGCTTACCAGTCATATGTATTATTTTCCAGTGACTTGAGTGGGCTGAGTGCAGTTCTTTGAGGTACCGTGTAGGCCTTGTCAGTTATTCAATTTGGTACTTGGAATGGTATCTTTGCTAATTTCAACCTCCTGGATAATACCTCACCATTCCCCACCTTTCCCATTTAGCAGCCTTATGTCTATTTTCTACATATTTGACTATGTTTCTGTTTTGTAATTTATTTCATGTGTAGCCATTTTTGATTCCACCTTTAAGTGACATCTTATGATCTGTGTCTTTTTCTTTCTGACATATGTCACTTAGAATGATCGTATGTAACTCCTCCAGAGTTGTTACAACTGGCCTTATTTCATTGATTTCTGGATGAGTAATATTCCACTCTACATAAGTACCCCATCTCTTTTATCCATTTTATCCTTCCAGGAACATTTAGGTTATATCCAAGTTGAGGCCCTTTTTAACAGAGAGGTGGTAAACGTTCGGGTGCCTGTTTTCTGTCGATTTTTGTTTTTCCCAAGGTACACGCCCATGAGTGCAAGTGCCCTATGCTCTGTAGCTCATTTTTAAGATGTTTTAGCAAACACAATACACTTCTCCAGAGTGGCCGTTGGCAAATTACATTTCCACTATCAGCCTCACAGGGCTCCATTTTCTCCTCGCCCTGTCCTGCATTTCTGGTGTTTACACTTTATGTGGATGGCCCTTCTGACTGATGTGAAGTGATTCATTTTGTGATATTGATTTCCAGTGCCCACCTGTTTGGTTGGATAACAAGTGTGTATGGCCTTTACTTGAAAATATTCAGAAAAAATGCATACACCCTTTTTGGCCAACTGCATCATTGGCGATGTTCAACCCCTTTTCTTGTGCTTTAATGGGGAGTCCTTTCTACCTCTTCAAATCTGTTTCCTGCCACTCTCCCTTGCTTACAAGTCCTTTTCTGTGACTTACCTCAAGACATTTTTAGACGATAGATATTTTCAACTCTGCAGTTTCATGAATTTTAGTGCCCCTGAGTTCCATTTTTCAACTTGTGTTTTTGGAAACTGGACACAAAACAGCGGGATTTCCTCTAGCCCTATTCTGTTTCCGTGGGCAATTCTAGCCTTTGATGAATTTGTCTTCTGGATTGGAAATTAGAGTGGCATGTGCCTGTCCGAACACCTAAGACTTGTCTCTAAATTTTTCTCATCCTTCCGCTTCATCCTCTGGACAAATTCCAAACTGTGTGCAACAGGATGTTGACGGTGCTGATATCCCCAAGTGAGGAGATTGTTAGGAAAGATGCTGGAGGGTTGAACCCGAGCACCAGGCGATGAGGAGATGAGGTGCCTTTTCCAAACTCTTTCCGATCAAATGGTGTACCATCCTCTAGGTGTGACAGGCATGTTTTAGCTGTAGGAAGGGTCCCGTGCATGTAAGGAGAACACCAGGGATTTTTCCAAATCAGTGCCTCCCCGAACCCCAAACTGGGGAATTTTTAAGCTACGGCTACACGTATGTCCTTTAAGGGCCTTGGGAAATAGGCAGAGCCCAAACTTTAGATGACTGAAATCTTCAGGGTCAGAAACGCTCACCATCGGCCTTGCTTAGGTTACATTTTATCTGTCATTGATAGATGATGTCAATAAAAATATCTATTCTTTTTCAGATTATTTCCCCTTGTAGGTTATTGCAAAATATTCAGTGTAGTTCCCTGTGCTATACAGTAGTTCCTTGTTGATGATCTATTTTATACATAGCAGTGTGTATGTGTTAATCCCAAACTGTTAATTTATCCCTTCTCCTACCTTTCCCCTTTGGTAATAATAAATTATAAGATTTTATACTTCTCAGAAACGGGGGAGCTGAAAGAGAGGTATCATTTTCAATGGAAAAGCATTCAAAACAAGATTGAAGCTTCAGCCAAGAGTATTCGATGTTCATCCATGGAAATAAATCACTTCATTTCTCTAATGTTGACCTGACAAATAAGACAGACGTCTTCACTGAACTTGCTTATAGGAAAGTGATGGAAATATCAAATGTAAGTCTTAGAAACATCTTATTTTACCCGAGCATTATACACTGCTCTATGTTAACTACAGTTTGGCTCACACATCTGTTCATTGAAGTTACAATGTTCTCAATTTCTGTTACTGATCCTCCAGAGTGGACCCCAACAGGAGTCCCCGTGCCCAGTGTCATTGGAGCCAACAGATCAAGACTGAGTTTGGTTCAGAAGCAAAGGAAACATTATTTTGAAAACAGAATGGATAGGTGAGAGCGTGCACTCCCCCATGGGCTGTGGGCTGGGCTGCTCTGTAGGGTCCCCAGCAGCGTCAGTGGGAGGGAGGGGATGGAGATCTCGAGGGCTGCATTGGCTGCAGCTCAGGCTCTATGCCGCGGAGTCTGCATGGGACCCCGCTAGCTGAGGTGTCGACCCAGCCATTCTGCACTAGGAAATCGGGTCTGAAGTGCCGGGTGTGGGACCTCTGCATGCGGAACCCTAGGAGCACGTGAAATTAGACAAAGCACAAAGGAAAAACAGGTTATACTTTATTTTATTGCCCAGATTCTCTTTTTATCTCCCAGGAATTTTTAATGAACGTTGCCGGAGACGAACACCTCCTCGGCTTTTTGTTCCATTCCTTATTCTTGGGGTGTTGAGGGTGCAGACCCCTCTTTTGTAACTGCTTCATGCTGTGGTGGGAGCCCTGATACATGGGGGGAGGGGCAAAACGTCTCCCCACCAGCCTCCTGGTGAGGTTGATTGTCCCAAGGCCTCCTGCCTCACTTCTCGTCCGCCTGAGCACCAGCATTGGAAGTGTTACAGATTCTAATGACCTTTAAGGGTCCAGGAAAGAGAGGCGCAGAGATGCTGTGGTGGCAGGTTTCACCCCACCCCACATATGTTCGGCGACCTTAGGCTGACAGTTTTTGCCAGACTAGATGCTCTGACCAGTAGTCTGTGCTTTCTTTAATTAGGTCCCTGAATTAATGTACAAACAGCACCATGTGTCAGAGCCCTGCCCGCGCAACTCCCAGACAGTCCAGGGTCAGTGGTGATCCAGGACCATGACGTCCACTGAGTCAACGGCCTTGAGAAGTAGCCAGCAGTCCAGCCGGTCATATTGGCCACCATCACTGCGGTGTCTGTAGGGTTTTCTCTGGTGAAAGCGTGATATACGTTTCCCCCGCCAAGCTTATTAGCTCCCCTCTGGGTGCAGTAAGTCCTGCAAGCAGTAGTCTGCTCTTTCGGGGCACAGTCTTGTCGTTTTCTGAGAGAAACTCCAGGTCAAGTGATGGTCACACGAGTCATCTTGGGAGCCCGTTGCCCCCGTTTATCTCTCTGGAGGTTGGAGTTGGAGGGCCTCCTCACTCGAGGTCAGTGTGTCCACAGAGCGACCCCTGCAACTTCAGGGCATGATGGGTGGTTAGGATCACCACGTGGGGTCCTTTTCCCTTAGGAGGGAGCTGGCCTTGCGGGCTGCTGATTTACAGCTTTTTAGATACCCCAGTATCCTGGCCTGATGAGTCGGTGGGCAAAGCCCTTGGTGACCATAGTTATCATACCTGAAGGGCATTCTTGTGTTGCTCCATTTCAAGTGGTCCCAGTTTTTGCACTAAGGCTCCAAGGGTGATTAACCTCTGACCGGGTATGTAAAGGTCAAAGGGTTTAGCTAAATTAGGGAGTTCCTGGGCAAGGGTCTGTATTGACTGCTCTTTCCATTCTTGAAAGGCTGCTTCTGGATTCTATTCAAAAGGATCATCATCTTTTCGTGTCAGTGTTTCATGTAGAGGCCCAGCTATGACACTGTAGTTAGGGATCCAGATGCAGAAAACCTTGGCCTCCCCAAGAACCCCTAAGCTGTCTTCTACTTTTAGAAGACGTAAGGCTGCAAATGGCTTCTTCCCTATCCTGGGATGCGTTTCTCCGAATATCTGTGAGAATGAAGCCCAGGCATGTCACCTTAGCCTGGGATATTTGAGCGTTTTTCTTGGACACCTTCTATCCTTTCTTGGCTAGGTAGTTCAGAGGCGTCTTTAGTAGGCCTGGCGATCAGAATGTCATCTGCATATTGAAGGAGGGTTCCCTTTTAAAGAGGTTGAACTTTTAGGTCTTTAGAGGACATTTCCCCAATGATGGTGTGGGGATTTTTGAACCATTGGGGCAGGACGGCCCAGCATTATTGCTTTTGTTGCATGTTGTGTCCTGCCACTCACAAGCCAAAAATTCTTGTGACTCTGAGATGAATGGAATACAGAAGAAGGCATCATTGAAGTCTAATACAGAATGCCATGGCCTGGGGGAAGGTAGAATGACCAGCAGGGAGTAGGAAATAGGAGCTACTGGATGTATATCCTCGGTGGCTTCACTGATTGTCCTGATATACTTTATCAGGTTTCCAGCAGCCCATGGGGCTCTCGTGGTCAGGCCAATCTCAGGATATGGAGCTCACCTGGGCTGCACCCCTACCCCACAGCCCACGGGGCTCTCGTGGTCAAGTCCCTCACAGGGTGTGGAGCTCACCTCTGCAGCTACCCAGCAGCCCATTGGGCTCTCCTACTCAGGCCCTTCCCAGGATACAGAGCTCCCGTGGGAAGGTACCGCAGCAGGGCTGGACACACAGGAACTGTGCACATAACCCACCTTGCAGAGAACCCCCTGCTCACCTGTCGCTCACAGCTGACACAGAATACCTCAGAGCAGGACTTGAACTAACAAACAGCATTTCTGACAGGTCTGTGACCATGGCTATCACTCTCTGCAGGCTCTTTCTGCCTGGTCTTCCAGACACTTCCACTGCAGCCAGGGCACCAGGCCTCTGTCTCCACCCACCATCACTCCTCTCCCTGACTCCTGGGTTCCTCTCATTAGGATAGGGTCTTCTTGAAGTTGTTATCCACTCATGGACCAGATAAAATGATAAGAAAACAAGCCGCAGCTGCAGCCCCTTGTCTATCCTGACTCTCAAGAGCCCACACCTGTTCCTAGGGCCTGGCCCGTTTAGCAAGTTTCATTTTCTGCAACTGTGAGCCCCTGAGGGGTGAGGATTGGCTGATTTTTGCAGCCTGAAACTGCCTGCCAGCCCTCCGCAGGTGTGCCTGAGTTGAGGGCAATATAAACAGCTCTCCAGTGAGCGACAGCCCTTGTAGCTGTGACTGACGCCATATTCTCTGCCCCGTAGGCAGTGCCGGGGCTGTGCTGGTGGGAAGGAGTGAGGGGCTGTGGCTTTGTGGGTGGCCCAGTGTGAGTGGGGCTCTGCTGGACTTTCTGCAGGAGATGCCAGGCTGCCACCTGCTAAAGAAGAGGATGTGTCACCGATACCTGCCGCTGGAATTTCTCCCCAGGCAGAGGTGAGGAAGTAAAAAAGCAGTGGGGGCCGTGGCAGGAGGGGTATCTCAGGCAGGGAAATGGAAAGCTTCCAGAAGAGCATCTGGGGCCAGGACCATCCTGACTGGCCTGCAGGCACCAAGTCGGCCTGTGTGCTGTCGCTGGTGTGGCTCCACAGCCCTTCCTCTAAGCTTGCAAGTTCTTGTACATATTCAGGTGTTTTACCTGGAAAGGGTGGGAAGAGTTCAGCTGCCGCAGGACTGGGGCTCAGCTCACGTTTACTCACAGATGCCTTGGCTTGGTCCCCCAGCTTTGCAATGAGGACACTCCTTGCTTGGGGGGTGGGCTGCTGGCTGTATGGGAGATGATTCCCCACCTCTGACCAATTTCAGAATTGTTTACCACTGGAACAAGTGCCCTGATAGGGTTTTCCTCTGTATAACTGGGGGGTTCAGGTTTTTTTTCCTTTTTTGGTTCAAGTTAGATTTTATTCCTCTTTTATGTATTTATTGATATAAGCATGGAAATAATTCATTCATATAAATACATCTGTGTGAAGGGAAGAACTTTTTTCCGTTTTATTTTTAAATTTTATTTTTTAAAATTTTAAATTTTAATTTTATTTATGTTTTTATAGAGCAGGTTATTATTAGTTATGTATTTTATGCATATACATGTATACAGGTCAATCCCAATCTCCCAACATATGCCACCACCACCACCCCATGGCTTCCCACACTTGGTGTCCATACGTGTGTTCTCTACCTCTCTGTCTCTATTTCTTCCCTGCAAACCAGTTCATCTATACCATTTTTCTAGGATCCACATATATGTATTAATATACAATATTTGTTTTTCTCTTTCTGACTTACTTCATTCTGTATGACAGTCTCTAGATCCATCGACGTCTCTACAAATGACCCAGTTTCATTCCTTCTTATGGCTGAGTAATATTCCATTTTATATATGTACCACATCTTTATTCATTCGTCTGTCTGTGGGTATTTAGGTTGCTTCCATTACCTGGCTATCGTAAATAGTGCTGAAATGAGCATTGTGGTGAATGTGCCTTTTTGATTTATGGTTTTCTCTGGGTATATGCCCAGAAGTGGGATTGCTGGATCATATGGTAATTCTATTTCTAGTTTTTCTAAGGAAACTCCATACTGTTCTCCATCGTGACTGTATCAATTTACATTAACACCACTAGTGGAAGAGGGATCCTTATGTCCACACCCTCCCCATAATTCGTTGTTTGAAGATATTCTGATGATGTCACTTGTAACAGGTGTGAGGTGATACCTCATTGTAGTTTTGATTTGCATTTCTCTAATAATTAGTGATGTTGAGCAGCTTTTCATGTGCGTCTTGGCCATCTCTGTGTCTTCTTTGAAGAAACGTCTCTTTAGATCTTCTGCCCATTTTTGTATTGGGTTGTTTGTTTTTTTAATATTAAGCTGCATGAGCTCTTTATATATATTGGAGATTAAACCTTTGTCCATTGAGTCGTTTGCAAATATTTTCGCCCATTCTGAGGGATGCTTTTTGCCATTCCCGTTTTTTTAACAAAAAAAGAAAGAAAGAAAAAGAAGCAGAACACTAATGTGTGTAAAATATGCCTTTTGAAACTGTCGTTTTGAAATATGAACGTCCTTTGAATTTTTTGGTCGATATATGAACCCAGGATTTGTTTTCAGGGCAGGTGTCATTTACAGGCCTGCAATGATTTTGAATATCAACTGACCATTAGCGCTGGGATTAAAGCTGCTGTTGTGTGAAACGGCCACAAGGTGGCAGCAGGTCTCCCTTACCAAATCTGGTTACTGGGGCAACAGAGCCTCAATGGAAGTCGTGTTCTAGATTGGAATTTAGAATGGAATGTGCCAGGAGAAAGCCCCTCAAGTTTGTCTCACTACTTCTTGTTCGTGTTTTTAATTTAATTTTTTATTTTTTATTACAGCAAATTTGATTACAATGTTTGGCTTGTTGTAGGTGTGGAAGATGTGGTTCTTTTACACATACACATATGTCTGTTCTTCCTGGGATCCTTTTCCCATGTACCTTATGACAGAATGTTGAGTAGTCTTCTCTTGGTATTCTGTAGGTCTTTGGTGATTATATATGTCACCTGTGTTTGTATATGTCTGTTAACCCCAATATCATAATGAAACCAATCCTCAAACCTTTCCATTGGTGAACCATAAGTTTGTTGAATGAATCTGTGATTGCCCTTCTCCGTGGAAATATCTGCCCTGGTATCCATTTTTCGGTCACACCTATAAGAGATATGATATGATATGTGTCTTTCACTTTCTGACTTACTAAAAGTCACATGATTACTTCTAGACACACCTACGGTGCTACAAATGGCATTGTGTCCTTTTATTCCTTGGCTTCTATTCTGCCTTAGCGAGGTCCATTTTCAACAATGTGATTCCCTGAGGGCTGAGGATTAGCTGACCTGGGTAGCCTGACCCTGCCGGCCGGCCCTCCCCAGGTGTGCCTGGGTTGAGGTCAATATAAACAGCGCTGCAGGCAGCAATAGCCCCTGAAGCTGTGCCTGACTCCATATTCTCTGCCCCGTCAGCAGTGTCGGGGCTGTGCTGGTGGGAGGGAGTGAGGGGCCACGGCTTTGTGGGTGGCCCGGTGTGAGTGGGTCTCTGCTGGACTTTCTGCAGGAGTTGCCAGGCTTCCACCTGTAAAGAAGAGGATGTGGCACACACACCTTCCGCTGGAATTTCTCTCCGGACAGAGGTGAGGAAGGAAAAAAGCAGTGGGTGCCGGGACAGGAGGGGTATCTCAGGCAGGGCAATGGAAAGTTTCCAGAAGAGCGCCCAGGGCCAGAACCATCCTGGCTGGCCTGCTGGCACCAAGTTGGCCTGCGTGCTGTCGCTGGTGTGGCTCCACGCCCCTTCCTCTAGGCTTTCAAGCCCTTGTACATATTCAGGTGTCTTACCTGGGAAGGGTTGGAAAAGTTCAACAGCAGCTGGCCTGGGGCTCAGCTCACGGTTACTCACAGATGTCTCAGCATTGCCCCCAGCTTTGCAATGAGGACGCCCCTTGCGGAGGAGTGGGCTGCTGGCTCTATGGGAGATGATTCCCCACCTCTGACCAATTTCAGAATTGTTTACCGCAGGAACAAGTGCCCTGATAGGGTTTTCCTCTGTCTTTCTGGTGGGTTCAGTTTTTTTATTTCTTTTTTGGTTCAAGTTAGATTTTATTCCTCTTTTATGTATTTATAGATATAAGCATGGAAATAATTCATTCATATAAATACATCTGTGTGAAGGGAAGAAATTTTTCCTCTTTTATTTTTAAATTTTATTTTTTAAAATTTTGAAATTTAATTTTATTTATTTTTTTATACAGCACGTTATTATTAGTTATGTATTTTATGCATATACATGTATACAGGTCAATCCCAATCTCCCAACTCATCCCACCACCACCACCCCATGGCTTCCCACACTTGGTGTCCATACGTCTGTTCTCTACCTCTGTCTCTATTTCTTCCCTGCAAACCAGTTCATCTTTTCCATTTTTCTAGGTTCCACATATATGCATTAATATACAATATTTGTTTGTCTCTTTCTGACTTACTTCATTCTGTATGACAGTCTCTAGATCCATCGACGTCTCTACAAATGACCCAGTTTCATTCCTTCTTATGGCTGAGTAATATTCCATTTTATATATGTACCACATCTTTATCCATTCGTCTGTCTGTGGGTATTTAGGTTGCTTCCATTACCTGGCTATCGCAAATAGTGCTGAAATGAGCATTGTGGTGAATGTGCCTTTTTGATTTATGGTTTTCTCTGGGTATATGCCCAGAAGTGGGATTGCTGGATCATATGGTAATTCTATTTCTAGTTTTTTTAAGGAAACTCCATACTGTTCTCCATCGTGACTGTATCAATTTACATTTCCACCACTAGTGGAAGAGGGATCCTTTTGTCCACACCCTCCCCAGAAATCGTTGTTTGTAGATTTTCTGATGATGCCAATTGTAACAGGTGTGAGGTGATACCTCATTGTAGATTTGATTTGCATTTCTCTAATAATTAGTGATGTTGAGCAGCTTTTCATGTGCGTCTTGGCCATCTCTGTGTCTTCTTTGAAGAAACGTCTCTTTAGATCTTCTGCCCATTTTTGTATTGGGTTTTTTGTTTTTTTAATATTAAGCTGCATGAGCTCTTTATATATATTGGAGATTAAACTTTTGTCCATTGATTCGTTTGCAAATATTTTCGCCCATTCTGAGGGATGCTTTTTGCCATTCCCGTTTTATTAACAAAAAAAGAAAGAAAGAAAAAGAAGCAGAACACTAATGTGTGTAAAATATGCCTTTTGAAACTGTCGTTTTGAAATATGGACGTCCTTTGAATTTTTTGGTCGATATATGAACCCAGGATTTGTTTTCAGGGCAGGTGTCATTTACAGGCCTGCAATGATTTTGAATATCAACTGACCATTAGCGCTGGGATTATAGCTGCTGTTGTGTGAAACGGCCACAAGGTGGCAGCAGGTCTCCCTTACCAAATCTGGTTACTGGGGCAACAGAGCCTCAATGGAAGTCGTGTTCTAGATTGGAATTTAGAATGGAATGTGCCAGGAGAAATCCCCTCAAGTTTGTTTCACTACTTCTTGTTTGTGTTTTTAATTTATTTTTTTATTTTTTATGACAGCAAATTTGATTACAATGTTTGGCTTGCTGTAGGTGTGGAAGATGTGGTTCTTTTACACATACACATATGTCTGTTCTTCCTGGGATCCTTTTCCCATGTACCTTATGACAGAATGTTGAGTAGTCTTCTCTTGGTATTCTGTAGGTCTTTGGTGATTATATATGTCACCTGTGTTTGTATATGTCTGTTAACCCCAATATCATAATGAAACCAATCCTCACACCTTTCCATTGGTGAACCATAAGTTTGTTGAATGAATCTGTGATTGCCCTTCTCCGTGGAAATATCTGCCCTGGTATCCATTTTTCGGTCACACCTATAAGAGATATGATATGATATGTGTCTTTCACTTTCTGACTTACAACAACTCACGTGCTTACCTCGAGACACACCTACGGTGCTACAAATGGCATTGTGTCCTTTTATTCCTTGGCTTCTATTCTGCCTTAGCGAGGTCCATTTTCAACAATGTGATTCCCTGAGGGCTGAGGATTAGCTGACCTGGGTAGCCTGACCCTGCCGGCCGGCCCTCCCCAGGTGTGCCTGTGTTGAGGTCAATATAAACAGCGCTGCAGGCAGCAATAGCCCCTGAAGCTGTTCCTGACTCCATATTCTCTGCCCCGTCAGCAGTGTCGGGGCTGTGCTGGTGGGAGGGAGTGAGGGGCCACGGCTTTGTGGGTGGCCCGGTGTGAGTGGGTCTCTGCTGGACTTTCTGCAGGAGTTGCCAGGCTTCCACCTGTAATGAAGAGGATGTGTCACCCATACCTTCCGCTGGAATTTCTCTCCGGACAGAGGTGAGGAAGGAAAAAAGCAGTGGGGGCCGGGACAGGAGGGGTATCTCAGGCAGCGCAATGGAAAGCTTCCAGAAGAGCGTCCAGGGCCAGGACCATCCTGACTAGCCTGCAGGCACCAAGTTGGCCTGCGTGCTGTCGCTGGTGTGGCTCCACGGCCCTTCCTCTAGGCTTTCAAGCCCTTGTACATATTCAGGTGTTTTACCTGGGAAGGGTGGGAAAAGTTCAACAGCAGCTGGCCTGGGGCTCAGCTCACGGTTACTCACAGATGCCTCGGCATGGCCCCCCGCTTTGCAATGAGGACGCTCCTTGCGTAGGATTGGGCTGCTGGCTCTATGGGAGATGATTCCCCACCTCTGACCAATTTCAGAATTGTTTACCAATGGAGCAAGTGCCCTGATTGTGTTTTCCTCTGTCTAACTCGTGGGTTCAGGTTTTTTTTTTCTTTTTTGGTTCAAGTTAGATTTTATTCCTCTTTTATGTATTTATAGATATAAGCATGGAAATAATTCATTCATATAAATACATCTGTGTGAAGGGAAGAACTTTTTTCTGTTTTATTTTTAAATTTTATTTTTTTAAATTTTGAAATTTAATTTTATTTATTTTTTATACAGCAGGTTATTATTAGTTATGTATTTTATGCATATACATGTATACAGGTCAATCCCAATCTCCCAACTCACCCCAACACCACCTCCCCATGGCTTCCCACACTTGGTGTCCATACGTGTGTTCTCTACCTCTGTGTCTCTATTTCTTCCCTGCAAACCAGTTCATCTGTACCATTTTTCTAGGTTCCACATATATGCATTAATATACAATATTTGTTTGTCTCTTTCTGACTTACTTCATTCTGTATGACAGTCTCTAGATCCATCGACGTCTCTACAAATGACCCAGTTTCATTCCTTCTTATGGCTGAGTAATATTCCATTTTATATATGTACCACATCTTTATTCATTCGTCTGTCTGTGGGTATTTAGGTTGCTTCCATTACCTGGCTATCGTAAATAGTGCTGAAATGAGCATTGTGGTGAATGTGCCCTTTTGATTTATGGTTTTATCTGGGTATATGCCCAGAAGTGGGATTGCTGGATCATATGGTAATTCTATTACTAGTTTTTTTAAGGAAACTCCATACTGTTCTCCATCGTGACTGTATCAATTTACATTTCCACCACTAGTGGAAGAGGGATCCTTTTGTCCACACCCTCCCCAGAATTCGTTGTTTGTAGATTTTCTGATGATGCCAGTTGTAACAGGAGTGAGGTGATACCTCATTGTAGATTTGATTTGCATTTCTCTAATAATTAGTGATGTTGAGCAGCTTTTCATGTGTGTCTTGGCCATCTCTGTGTCTTCTTTGAAGAAACGTCTCTTTAGATCTTCTGCCCATTTTTGTATTGGGTTGTTTGTTTTTTTTAATATTAAGCTGCATGAGCTCTTTATATATATTGGAGATTAAACCTTTGTCCATTGATTCGTTTGCAAATATTTTCGCCCATTCTGAGGGATGCTTTTTGCCATTCCCATTTTTTTAACAAAAAAAGAAAGAAAGAAAAAGAAGCAGAACACTAATGTGTGTAAAATATGCCTTTTGAAACTGTCGTTTTGAAATATGGACGTCCTTTGAATTTTTTGGTCGATATATGAACCCAGGATTTGTTTTCAGGGCAGGTGTCATTTACAGGCCCGCAATGATTTTGAATATCAACTGACCATTAGCGCTGGGATTAAAGCTGCTGTTGTGTGAAACGGCCACAAGGTGGCAGCAGGTCTCCCTTACCAAATCTGGTTACTGGGGCAACAGAGCCTCAATGGAAGTCGTGTTCTAGATTGGAATGTAGAATGGAATGTGCCAGGAGAAAGTCCCTCAAGTTTGTCTCACTACTTCTTGTTCGTGTTTTTAATTTAATTTTTTATTTTTTATTACAGCAAATTTGATTACAATGTTTGGCTTGTTGTAGGTGTGGAAGATGTGGTTCTTTTACACATACACATATGTCTGTTCTTCCTGGTATCCTTTTCCCATGTACCTTATGACAGAATGTTGAGTAGTCTTCTCTTGGTATTCTGTAGGTCTTTGGTGATTATATATGTCACCTGTGTTTGTATATGTCTGTTAACCCCAATATCATAATGAAACCAATCCTCACACCTTTCCATTGGTGAACCATAAGTTTGTTGAATGAATCTGTGATTGCCCTTCTCCGTGGAAATATCTGCCCTGGTATCCATTTTTCGGTCACACCTATAAGAGATATGATATGATATGTGTCTTTCACTTTCTGACTTACAACAACTCACGTGCTTACCTCGAGACACACCTACGGTGCTACAAATGGCATTGTGTCCTTTTATTCCTTGGCTTCTATTCTGCCTTAGCGAGGTCCATTTTCAACAATGTGATTCCCTGAGGGCTGAGGATTAGCTGACCTGGGTAGCCTGACCCTGTCGGCCGGCCCTCCCCAGGTGTGCCTGGGTTGAGGTCAATATAAACAGCGCTGCAGGCAGCAATAGCCCCTGAAGCTGTGCCTGACTCCATATTCTCTGCCCCGTCAGCAGTTTCGGGGCTGTGCTGGTGGGAGGGAATGAGGGGCCACGGCTTTGTGGGTGACCCGGTGTGAGTGGGTCTCTGCTGGACTTTCTGCAGGAGTTGCCAGGCTTCCACCTGTAATGAAGAGGATGTGTCACCCATACCTTCCGCTGGAATTTCTCTCCGGACAGAGGTGAGGAAGGAAAAAAGCAGTGGGGGCCGGGACAGGAGGGGTATCTCAGGCAGGGCAATGGAAAGCTTCCAGAAGAGCGCCCAGGGCCAGGACCATCCTGACTGGCCTGCAGGCACCAAGTTGGCCTGCGTGCTGTCGCTGGTGTGGCTCCACGGCCCTTCCTCTAGGCTTTCAAGCCCTTGTACATATTCAGGTGTTTTACCTGGGAAGGGTGGGAAAAGTTCAACAGCAGCTGGCTTGGGGCTCAGCTCACGGTTACTCACAGATGCCTCGGCATGGCCCCCCGCTTTGCAATGAGGACGCTCCTTGCGTAGGAGTGGGCTGCTGGCTCTATGGGAGATGATTCCCCACCTCTGACCAATTTCAGAATTGTTTACCAATGGAGCAAGTGCCCTGATTGTGTTTTCCTCTGTCTAACTCGTGGGTTCAGGTTTTTTTTTTTTCTTTTTTGGTTCAAGTTCGATTTTATTCCTCTTTTATGTATTTATAGATATAAGCATGGGAATAATTCATTCATATAAATACATCTGTGTGAAGGGAAGAACTTTTTTCTGTTTTATTTTTAAATTATATTTTTTTAAATTTTTAAATTTAATTTTATTTATTTTTTATACAGCAGGTTATTATTAGTTATGTATTTTATGCATATACATGTATACAGGTCAATCCCAATCTCCCAACTCACCCCAACACCACCTCCCAATGGCTTCCCACACTTGGTGTCCATACGTGTGTTCTCTACCTCTGTGTCTCTATTTCTTCCCTGCAAACCAGTTCATCTGTACCATTTTTCTAGGTTCCACATATATGCATTAATATACAATATTTGTTTGTCTCTTTCTGACTTACTTCATTCTGTATGACAGTCTCTAGATCCATCGACGTCTCTACAAATGACCCAGTTTCATTCCTTCTTATGGCTGAGTAATATTCCATTTTATATATGTACCACATCTTTATCCGTATGTCTGTGGGTATTTAGGTTGCTTCCATTACCTGGCTATCGTAAATAGTGCTGAAATGAGCATTGTGGTGAATGTGCCTTTTTGATTTATGGTTTTATCTGGGTATATGCCCAGAAGTGGGATTGCTGAATCATATGGTAATTCTATTTCTAGTTTTTTTAAGGAAACTCCATACTGTTCTCCATCGTGACTGTATCAATTTACATTTCCACCACTAGTGGAAGAGGGATTCTTTTGTCCACACCCTCCCCAGAAATCGTTGTTTGTAGATTTTCTGATGATGCCAATTGTAACAGGTGTGAGGTTATACCTCATTGTAGTTTTGATTTGCATTTCTCTAATAATTAGTGATGTTGAGCAGCTTTTCATGTGCGTCTTGGCCATCTCTGTGTCTTCTTTGAAGAAACGTCTCTTTAGATCTTCTGCCCATTTTTGTATTGGGTTGTTTGTTTTTTTAATATTAAGCTGCATGAGCTCTTTATATATATTGGAGATTAAACTTTTTTCCATTGATTCGTTTGCAAATATTTTCGCCCATTCTGAGGGATGCTTTATGCCATTCCCGTTTTTTTAACAAAAAAAGAAAGAAAGAAAAAGAAGCAGAACACTAATGTGAGTAAAATATGCCTTTTGAAACTGTCGTTTTGAAATATGGACGTCCTTTGAATTTTTTGGTCGATATATGAACCCAGGATTTGTTTTCAGGGCAGGTGTCATTTACAGGCCTGCAATGATTTTGAATATCAACTGACCATTAGCGCTGGGATTAAAGCTGCTGTTGTGTGAAACGGCCACAAGGTGGCAGCAGGTCTCCCTTACCAAATCTGGTTACTGGGGCAACAGAGCCTCAATGGAAGTCGTGTTCTAGATTGGAATTTAGAATGGAATGTGCCAGGAGAAAGCCCCTCAAGTTTGTCTCACTACTTCTTGTTCGTGTTTTTAATTTAATTTTTTATTTTTTATTACAGCAAATTTGATTACAATGTTTGGCTTGTTGTAGGTGTGGAAGATGTGGTTCTTTTACACATACACATATGTCTGTTCTTCCTGGTATCCTTTTCCCGTGTACCTTATGACAAAATGTTGAGTAGTCTTCTCTTGGTATTCTGTAGGTCTTTGGTGATTATATATGTCACCTGTGTTTGTATATGTCTATTAACCCCAATATCATAATGAAACCAATCCTCACACCTTTCCATTGGTGAACCATAAGTTTGTTGAATGAATCTGTGATTGCCCTTCTCCGTGGAAATATCTGCCCTGGTATCCATTTTTCGGTCACACCTATAAGAGATATGATATGATATGTGTCTTTCACTTTCTGACTTACAACAACTCACGTGCTTACCTCTAGACACACCTACGGTGCTACAAATGGCATTGTGTCCTTTTATTCCTTGGCTTCTATTCTGCCTTAGCGAGGTCCATTTTCAACAATGTGATTCCCTGAGGGCTGAGGATTAGCTGACCTGGGTAGCCTGACCCTGCCGGCCGGCCCTCCCCAGGTGTGCCTGGGTTGAGGTCAATATAAACATCGCTGCAGGCAGCAATAGCCCCTGAAGCTGTTCCTGACTCCATATTCTCTGCCCCGTCAGCAGTGTCGGGGCTGTGCTGGTGGGAGGGAGTGAGGGGCCACGGCTTTGTGGGTGGCCCGGTGTGAGTGGGTCTCTGCTGGACTTTCTGCAGGAGTTGCCAGGCTTCCACCTGTAATGAAGAGGATGTGTCACCCATATCTTCCGCTGGAATTTCTCTCCGGACAGAGGTGAGGAAGGAAAAAAGCAGTGGGGGCCGGGACAGGAGGGGTATCTCAGGCAGGGCAATGGAAAGCTTCCAGAAGAGCGCCCAGGGCCAGGACCATCCTGACTGGCCTGCAGGCACCAAGTTGGCCTGCGTGCTGTCGCTGGTGTGGCTCCACGGCCCTTCCTCTAGGCTTTCAAGCCCTTGTACATATTCAGGTGTTTTACCTGGGAAGGGTGGGAAAAGTTCAACAGCAACTGGCCTGGGGCTCAGCTCACGGTTACTCACAGATGCCTCGGGTCCCTTTCACTGACGAAGGTGTAGGTCTTGTCTATTCCATAGTTTGTGTTTGGAACGGTACCTGTGCTTGTATCAAACTCTGGTTTTATGCATCACCCCACCTCTCATTCCCCCTTAAGCAGGCATCAGATTGTTTTCCAAAGGTGAGACTCTGTTCTCTTTCTTAACTGAGTTCAAGTGTAGCCATGTTTACAGGATCTTCATAAGTGATATCTTAATATAAGTTTCTTTTTCTGTGTGACTTATTTTACTTAGAAGCATCATACCTCAATCCACTCATTTTGCTGCTACTGGTCTTATGCCATTGATTGCATGGCTGAGGGATATTCCATCGTATGGAAGTACCACAAATTTTTGAACCATTTTTATATTTCCTGGGATATTTAAGGTGTACCCAAGTTGATGTTCTTGTAAGCAGTGCACCCCTAAATTTTGGAGTGGCTCTTTCTTATTGATTTTCAGGTTTCCCAAGGTATATTCCCTAGACTGGAAGTGCCCTTGGCTCTGTAGCTCTGTTGTTTACTTGTTTTAGGGAACACAATGCACTCCTCCAGAGATGCAGTTGGCAGTTTACAACCCGCCCATCAGCAAAACAAGCCTCCCTGTTCTCCGGGGCCGGTCTTGCCTTTCTGGATTTTACACATTTTGTGGATGTCCCTTTTGAACAGTCGGAAGTGATACTTCTTTGTAGTGCAGATTTGCATTTCCCGCTTGATTGCTTGGCCAAAAAGGGCGTATGCATTTTCACCTGAATATATTCAGGAGAAAACGCATATGCCCTTTTTGCTCAAGTGCAACATTGTTGAAGTTGTGCCCCTCATCCTGTGCTTTAAAGTCAATTCCAACGTACCACTTGAAATCTGTTTCCTGCTATTCTGCCTAGCTTTCAGGTCCACCTCGTTGCCTTCCCTCAACAGATTTTTGGACAATAGTTGTCTTTATTATTCTGCCAGTTTGTGAATTGCTGTGCCCCTTAGCTCCATTTTTCAACTTGTTTTTTGTGAGCTGACCGAAAGTCCAAAATTGTGGTTTAGGACCTATACTGGTTCCCGGTGGTGGGCTGAGGCTTTGGTAAATTCTTCTTCCTGCTGGGAAATTAGAGTGACATGTGCCCGTCCAAATGCCTTAGAGCTACTCTCTCACTGGTTCTCCCTCTTCCCTTTCATCCTCTGCCAAATTGGCAACCTGTGCGAACCAGGAGGTTAAAGGGGCTGTTTCTCCAAGTTGGGAGATTGATAGAAAAGCAGTTGGAAAATCAAACCGGAGCAACAGGAGAGGGACTATTCGTTGAGTTTTAGAAATCTTTCATATTCACAGTTTGTCCATTCTCTATTTTTCCCTTACATGTTATATCTGTAGTAATAGTCCCTTCAAGCTGGAGAGTTGGGAACAATGGAATGCGTGCCATTCATTATTGCTTTAATGGGTCTGCATTAGCTCACCGAATCTCACCAATCCTCTCAGTCCCAAGTGTCCAGCCTTATGCCACATCCCGCTGTCGTTGTAGATTGGGTCAGTCCAGGTTTCATCAGAGACCCTGAAGGAATTGTGAAGAATTTACATTTTTCTTTTGCTTTGTTTTTAAATTCCTTTTTATAGTGGGTTTGAGCTGGTTTTCGCTGCCATGTTTATGCCAGTCTAGACACACTTGATTACCTTACGCAGACATATCAATAAATAGGTTTTAAGATTCTTACTAGTCAGATATATTCCTCTGCGTGAAATATGGGGTTTTGAGTCCCTTTCACTGAGGAAGGTGTAGCTCTTGTCTATTCCATAGTTAGTTTTTGGAACAGTACCTGTGCTTATATGAAACTCCAGTTTTATGCATCACCCCACGTCTCCTTCCCCCTTAAGCAGGCATAAGATTGCTTTCTAAATGTGAGACTCTGTTCTCTTTCCTAACTCAGTTCAAGTGTAGCCATGTTTACAGGATCTTCATAAGTGATATCTTATGATAAGTTTCTTTTTCTGTGTGACTTATTTCACTTAGAATCATCGTACTTGTATCTACTCATTTTGCTGCTACTGGTATTATGACATTGACTTCATGGCTGAGGGATATTCCATCGTACGTAAGTACCACAATTTTTTGAACCATTTTCATATTTCCTGGAATATTTAAGGTGTACCCAAGTTGAGGTTCTTGTAATCAGTGCAGCCCTAAATTTTGGGGTCGCTCTGTCTTATTGATATTCAGTTCTCCCAAGGAATATTCCCTAGACTGGAAGTGCCCTTGGCTCCGTAGTTCTGTTGTTTACTTGTTTTTGGGAACACAATGCACTCCTCCAGAGATGCAGGTGGCAATTTACATCCCGCCCATCAGCATAACAAGACTCCCTGTTCTCCAGGGCCTGTCTTGCCCTTCTGGTTTTTACACATTTCGTGGATGTCCCTTTTAGACCTGTGGAAAGTGATACTTCTTTGTAGTGCAGATTTTCATTGCCCGCCTGCTTGCTTGGCCAAAAAGGGCGTATGCGTTTTCTCCTGAATATATTCATGAGAAAACGCATATGCTCTATTTGGCCAAGTGCATCATTTTTGAAATTTTGCCCCTCTTTCTGTGCTTTAAACGTGATTCCAATGTACCTCTTGAAATCTGTTTCCTGCTATTCTGCCTCGCTTTCATGTCCGCCTCGTTGCCTTCCCTCACCAGATTTTTGATGATATTTGTCCTTTATTACTCTGCCAGTTTGTGAATTGCTGTGCCCCTGAGCTCCATTATTCTACTCGTTTTTTGTGAGCTGACCGCAAGTCCAAAATTTTGGTTCAGGACCTATATTGGTTTCCGATGGGGGCCTGAGACTTTGGTTAATT
The DNA here is from genome assembly GCF_949752795.1 of Hyperoodon ampullatus. Classification (NCBI taxonomy): domain Eukaryota; kingdom Metazoa; phylum Chordata; class Mammalia; order Artiodactyla; family Ziphiidae; genus Hyperoodon; species Hyperoodon ampullatus. The sequence continues at coordinate 131,458 of NW_027640760.1, forward strand.
CTTCTTCCTGCTGGGAAATTAGATAGACATGTGCCCGTCCAAATGCCTAACAGCTACTCTCTCATTGGTTCTCCCTCTTCACTTTCATCCTCAGCCAAACTGGCATCCTGTGCGAACCAGTAGGTTAAAGGGGCTGTCTCTCCAAGTTGGGAGATTGATAGTAAAGCAGTTGGAAAGTCAAACGCGAGCACCAGGAGCGGGACTATTCGTTGAGTTTTAGAAACCTTTCGTATTCACAGTGTGTCCATTCTCTAGGTTTCCCGTACATATTATAGCTGTAGTAATATTCCCATCAACCTGGAGAATTGGGACCCATGGAATGTGTGCCATGCATTATTGCTTTAAAGGTTCTGCATTTGCTCACCCAATCTCACCAATCTTCTCATTCCCAAGTGTCCAGCCTTATGCCACATCCAGCTGTCACTGTAGATAGGGTCATTCCAGGTTTCATCAGAGATCTTGAAGGAATTGTGAAGAATTTCCTTTTTTGTTTTGTTTTGTTTTTGTAATTCCTTTTCATAGTGGGTTTGAGCTGATTCTCGCTGCCATGTTTATGCCAGTCTAGACACACTTGATTCCCTTACGGAGAGATATCAATACATAGGTTTTAAGATTCTTACTAGTCAGATATATTCCTCTGTGGGAAATATTGGGTTTTGAATCCCTTTCTCGGAGGAAGGTATAGGTCTTGTCTATTCCTTAGTTGGTTTTTGGAACGGTACCTGTGCTTATATCAAACTCTGGTTTTATGCATCACCCCACCTCTCCTTCCCCCTTAAGCAGGCATAAGAGTGTTTTCCAAATGTGAGACTCTGTTCTCTTTCCTAACTCAGTTCAAGTGTAGCCATGTTTACAGGATCTTCATAAGTGATATCTTATGATAACTTTCTTTTTCTCTGTGACTTATTTCACTTAGAATCATCGTACCTGAATCCTCTCATTTTGCTGCTACTGATCTTATGACAGTGATTGTATGGGTGAGGGATATTCCATCGTATGTAAGTAACACAATATTTTGAACCATTTTTATCTGTCCTGGGATATTTATGGTGTACCCAAGTTGAGGTTCTTTTAAGCAGTGCAGCCCTAAATATTGGGGTGGCTCTGTCTTATTGATTTTCAGTTTCCCCAATGTATATTCCCTAGACTGGAAGTGCCCTTGGCTCTGTAGCTCTGTTGTTTACTTGTTTTAGGGAACAGAATGCACTCCTCCAGAGAGGCAGTTGGCAATTTACATCCTGCCCATCAGCATATCAAGGCTCCCTGTTCTACAGGGCCTCTCTTGCCTTTCTGGTTTTTACACATTTTCTGGAAGTCCCTTTTGACCGGTGGGAAGTGATACTTCTTTGTAGTGCAGATTTGCATTGCCTGCTTGCTTGCTTGGCCAAAAAAGGCATATGCGTTTTCTCCTGAATATATTCAGGAGAAAACGCATACGCATTTTTAGGCCAAGTGCATCATTTTCGAAGTTGTGCCTCTCTTCCTCTACTTTACAGGCGATTCCAACGTACCTCTTGAAATCTGTTTCCTGCTATTCTGCCTCGCTTTCAAGTCCGCCTCGTTGCCTAGCCTTCACAGATTTTTGGACGATAGTTGTCCTTTATTACTCTGCCAGTTTGTGAATTGTTGTGCCCCTGAGCTCCATTTTTCAACTCGTTTTTTGTGAGCTGACCGCAAGTCCAAAATTTTGGTTCAGGACGTATGCTGGGTCCAGCTGGGGGGCTGAGACTTTGGTTACTTCTTCTTCCTGCTGGGAAGTTAGAGAGATATGTGCCCTTCCAAATGCCTTACAGCTACTCTCTCATTGGTTCTCCCTCTTCCCTTTCATCCACTGCCAAATTGGAAACCTGTGCGAACCAGGAGGTTAAAGAAGCTGTCTCTCCAAGTTGGGAGATTGATAGTAAAGCAGATGGAAAGTCAAACCAGAGCACCAGGAGAGGGACTAGTCGTTGAGTTTTAGAAACTTTTAGTATTCACAGTGTGTCTGTTCTCTAGGTTTCCCATACATGTTATAGCTGTAGTAATATTCCCTTCAACCTGGAGGGTTGGGACCCATGGAATGGGTGCCAGGCATTTGTGCTTTAAAGGGTCTGCATTTGCTCACCCAATCTCACCAATCCTCTCAGTCCCAAGTGTCCAGCCTTATGACACATCCAGGTGTAGTTGTAGTTAGGGCCATTCCAGGTTTCATCAGAGACCCTGAAGGAATTGTAAAGAATTTCCCAGTTTTTTTGTTTGTTTTTGAAATTCCTTTTTATAGTGGGTTTGAGCTGATTCTCGCTGCCATGTTTATGGCAGTCTAGACACACTTGATGCCCTTAGGGAGACATATCAATACATAGGTTTTAAGATTCTTACTAGTCAGATATATTCCTCTGCGGGAAATATGGGGTTTTGAGTCCCTTTCACTGAGGAAGGTGTAGGTCTTGACTATTCCATAGTTGGTTTTTGGAACGGTACCTGTGCTTATATCAAACTCTGGTTTTATGCATCACCCCACCTCTCCTTCCCGCTTAAGCAGGCATAAGAGTGTTTTCTAAATGTGAGACACTGTTCTCTTTCCTAACTCAGTTCACGTGTAGCCATGTTTACAGGATCTTCATAAGTGATATCTTATGATAAGTTTCTTTTTCTCTGTGACTTATTTCACTTAGAATTATCGTACCTGAATCCACCCATTTTGCTGCTACTGGTCTTATGACATTGACTTCATGGCTGAGGGATATTCCATCGTACGTAAGTACCACAATTTTTTGAACCGTTTTTATATTTCCTGGGATATTTAAGGTGTACCCAAGTTGAGGTCCTTGTAAGCAGTGCAGCCCTAAATTTTGGGGTGGCTCTGTCTTATTGATTTTCAGTTTTCCCAAGGTATATTCCCTAGACTGGAAGTGCCCTTGGCTCTGTAGCTCTGTTGTTTACTTGTTTTAGGGAACACAATGCACTCCTCCAGAGAGGCAGCTGGCAAATTACATCCCGCCCAACAGCATAACAAGGCTGCCTGTTCTCCAGGGCCTGTCTTGCCTTTCTGGTTTTTACACATTTTGTGGATGTCCCTTTTGACCGGTGGGAAGTGATACATCTTTGTAGTGCAGATTTGCATTCCCTGCTTGCTTGCTTAGCCAAAAAGGGTGTATGCGTTTTCTCCTGAATATATTCAGGAGAAAAACATACACCCTTTTTGGCCAAGTACATCATTGTCGAAGTTGTGTCCCTCTTCCTGTGCTTTAAAGGCGATTCCAAAGTACCTCTTGAAATCTGTTTCCTGCTATTCTGCGTCGATTTCAAGTCTGCCTCGTTGCCTTCCCTTAACAGATTTTTTGACGATAGTTGTCCTTTATCACCCTGCCAGTTTGTGAATTGCTGTGCACCTGATCTCCATTTTTCAACTCGTTTTTTGTGAGCTGACCGCAAGTCCAAAATTTTGGTTCAGGATGTATGCTGGTTCCAGGTGGGGGGCTGAGACTTTGGTTAATTCTTCTTCCTGCTGGGAAGTTAGAGTGATATGTGCCCGTCCAAATGCCTAACAACTACTCTCTCATTGGTTCTCCCTCTTCCCTTTCATCCTCTGCCAAATTGGTAACCTGTGCGAATCAGGAGGTTAAAGGGGCTGTCTCTCCAAGTTGGGAGGTTGATAGTAAAGCAGGTGGAAAGTCAAACCGGAGCACCAGGAGAGGGACTATTCGTTGAGTTTTAGAAACCTTTAGTATTCACAGAGGTTCCGTTCTCTAGGTTTCCTGTTTATGTTATACCTGTAGTAATATTCCCTTCAACCTGGAGTGTTGTGACCCATGGAATGGGTGCCATGCATTATTGCTTTAAAGGGTCTGCATTTGCTCACCCAATCTCACCAATCCTCTCAGTCCCAAGTGTCCAGACTTATGCCACATCCAGCTGTCGTTGTAGATAGGGTCATTCCAGGTTTCATCAGAGACCCTGAAGGAATTGAAAAGAATTTCCCAGTTTTTTTGTTTTGTTTTTGAAATTCCTTTTTATAGTGGGTGTGAGCTGATTCTCGCTCCCCTGTTTATGCCCATCTAGACACAATTGATTCTCTTACAGAGACATATCAATACATAGGTTTTAAGATTCTTACTCGTCAGATATATTCCTCTGTGGGAAATATGGGGTTTTGAGTCCCTTTCACTGAGGAAAGTGTAGGCCTTGTCTATTCTTTAGCTGGTTTTTAGAACGGTACCTGTGCTTATATCAAAATCCGGTTTTATGCATCACCCAAACTCTCCTTCCCCCTTAGCAGGCATAAGAGTGCTTTCTAAATGTGAGACTCTGTTCTCTTTCCTAACTCAGTTCAAGTGTAGCCATGTTTACAGGATCTTCATGAGTGATATCTTATGATAATTTCCTTTTTCTGTGTGACATATTTCACTTAGAATCATCGTACCTGAATCCACCCATTTTGCTGCTACTGGTCTTATGACATTGTTTTCATGGCTGAGGGATATTCCATCGTACATAAGTACCACAATTTTTTGAACCATTTTTATATTTCCTGGGATATTTAAGGTGTACCCAAGTTGAGGTCCTTGTAAGCAGTGCAGCCCCAAATTTTGGGGTGGCTCTGTCTTATTGATTTTCAGTTTTTCCAAGGAATATTCCCTAGACTGGAAGTGCCCTTGGCTCTGCAGCTCTGTTCTTTACTTGTTTTAGGGAACACAATGCACTCCTCCAGAGAGGCAGTTGGCAATTTACATCCCGCCCATCAGCATAACAAGGCTCCCTGTTCTACAGGTCCTGTCTTCCCTTTCTGGTTTTTACACATTTTGTGGATGTCCCTTTTGACCGGTGGGAAGTGATACTTCTTTGTAGTGCAGATTTGCATTGCCCGCTTGCTTGCTTGGCCAAAAAGGGCGTATGCTTTTTCTCCTGAATATATTCAGGAGAAAACGCATACGCCCTTTTTGGCCAAGTCCATCATTGTCGAAGTTGGGCCCCTCTTCCTGTGCTTTAAAGGTGATTCCAACGTACCTCTTGAAATCTGTTTCCTGCTATTCTGCCTCGCTTTCAAGTCCGCCTCGTTGCCTTCCCTCAACAGATTTTTGGACGATAGTTGTCCTTTATTACTCGGGCAATTTGTGAATTGTTGTGCCCTTGAGCTCCATTTTGCAACTCGTTTTTTGTGAGCTGACTGGAAGTCCAAAATTTTGGTTCAGGACCTATGCTGGTTCCCGGTGGGGGGCTGAGACATTGGTTAATTCTTCTTCCTGCTGGGAAGTTAGAGTGATATGTGCCCTTCCAAATGCCTAACAGCTACTCTCCCATTGGTTCTCCCTCTTCCCTTTCATCCTCTGCCAAATTGGCAACCTGTGCGAACCAGGAGGTTAAAGGGGCTGTCTCTCCAAGTTGGAAGGTTGATAGTAAAGCAGATGGAAAGTCAAACCCGAGCACCAGGAGAGGGACTATTCGTTGAGTTTTAGAAACCTTTCGTATTCACAGTGTGTCCGTTCTCTAGGTTTCCCGTACATGTTATAGCTGTAGTAATATTCACTTTAACCTGGAGAGTTGGGACCCATGGAATGGGTGCCAGGCATTTGTGCTATAAAGGGTCTGCATTTGCTCACCCAATCTCACCAATCCTCTCAGTCAAGTGTCCAGCCTTATTCCTCATCCAGCTCTTATTTTACATAGGGTCATTCCAGGTTTCATCTGAGACCCTGAAGGAATTGTAAAGAATTTCCCAGTTTTTTTGTTTTGTTTTTGAAATTCCTTTTTATAGTGGGTTTGAGCTGATTCTCGCTGCCATGTTTATGCCAGTCTAGACACACTTGATTCCCTTACGGAGACATATTAATACATAGGTTTTAAGATTCTTACTAGTCAGATATATTCCTCTGCGGGAAATATAGGGATTTGAGTCCCTTTCACTGAGGAAGGTGTAGGTCTTGTCTATTCCATAGTTGGTTTTTGGAACGGTACCTGTGCTTATATCAAACTCTGGTTTTATGCACCACCCCACCTCTCCTTACCCCGTAAGCAGGCATAAGAGTGTTTTCTAAATGTGAGACACTGCAATCTTTCCTAACTCAGTACAAGTGTAGCCATGTTTACAGGATCTTCATAAGTGATATCTTATGATAAGATTCTTTTTCTGTGTGACTTATTTCACTTACAATCATCGTACCTGAATCCACCCATTTTGCTGCTACTGGTCTTATGACATTGATTTCATGGCTGAGGGATATTCCATCGTATGTAAGTACCACAGTTTTTTGAACCATATTTATATTTCCTGGGATATTTAAGGTGTACCCAAGTTGAGGTCCTTGTAAGCAGTGCAGCCTTAAATTTTGGGGTGGATCTGTCTTATTGATTTTCAGTTTTCCCAAGGTATATTCCCTAGACTGGAAGTGCCCTTGGCTCTGTACCTCTGTTTTTTAACTCTTTTAGGGAACACAATGCACTCCTCCAGTGAGGCAGTTGGCAATTTATATCCCGCTCATCAGCATAACAAGGCTCCCTGTTCTCCAGGGCATGTCTTGCCTTTCTGGTTTTTACACATTTTGTGGATGTCCCTTTTGACCGGTGGGAAGTGATACCTCTTTGTAGTGCAGATTTGCATTGCCCGCTTGCTTGCTTGGCCAAAAAGGGCGTATGCGTTTTCTCCTGAATATATTCAGGAGAAAACGCATACGCCCTTTTTGGCCAAGTGCATCATTGTCGAAGTTGTGCCCCTCTTCCTGTGCTTTAAAGGCGATTCCAACGTACCTGTTGAAATCTGTTTCCTGCTATTCTTCCTCGCATTCAGGTCCGCCTCGTTGCCTTCCCTTAACAGATTTTTGGACGATAGTTGTCCTTTATTACTCTGCCAGTTTGTGAATTGCTGTGCCCTTGAGCTCCATTTTGCAAGCCGTTTTTTGTGAGCTGACCGCATGTCCAAAATTTTGGTTCAGGACCTATGCTGGTTCCCTTTTGGGGGCTGAGACTTTGGTTAATTCTTCTTCCTGCCAGGACGTTAGAGTGATATGTGCCCATCCTAATGCATAACAGCTCTTCTCTCATTGGTTTTCCCTCTTCCCTTTCATCCTCTGCCAATTTGGAAACCTGTGCGAACCAGGAGGTTAAAGGGGCTGTCTCTCCAAGTTGGGAGATTGATAGTAAAGCAGATGGAAATTCAAACCGGAGCACCAGGAGAGGGACTATTCGTTGAGTTTTAGAAACATTTCGTTTTCACAGTGGGTCCATTCTCTAGGTTTCCTGTACATGTTATATCTGTAGTAATATTCCCTTCAACCTGGAGAGTTGGGACCCATGGAATGGGTGCCAGGCATTTGTGCTTTAAAGAGTCTGCATTTGCTCACCCAATCTCACCAATCCTCTCAGTTCCATGTGTCCAGCCTTATGCCTCATCCAGCTGTCGTTGTAAATAGGGTCATTGCAGGTTTCATCAGAGACCCTGAAGGAATTGTTAAGAATTTCCCAGTTTTTTTGTTTTGTTTTTGAAATTCCTTTTATAGTGGGTTTGAGCTGATTCTCGCTGCCATGTTTATGCCAGTCTAGACACACTTGATTCCCTTACGGAGACATATCAATACATAGGTTTTAAGATTCTTACTAGTCAGATATGTTCCTCTGCGGGAAATATGGGATTTTGAGTCCCTTTCACTGAGGAAGGTGTAGGTCTTGTCTATTCCATAGTTGATTATTGGAACGGTACCTGTGCTTATATCAAACTCTGGTTTTATGCATCACCCCACCTCTCCTTCCCCCTTAAGCAGGCATAAGAGTGTTTTCTAAATGTGAGACACTGTTCTCTTTCCTAACTCAGTTCAAGTGTAGCCATGTTTACAGGATCTTCATAAGTGATATCTTATGATAAGTTTCTTTTTCTGTGTGACTTATTTCACTTAGAATCATCGTACCTGAATCCACCCATTTTGCTGCTACTGGTCTTATGACATTGATTTCATGCCTGAGGGATATACAATCGTACATAAGTACCACAAATTTTTGAACCATTTTTATATTTCCTGGGATATTTAAGGTGTACCCAAGTTGAGGTCCTTGTAAGCAGTGCAGCCCTAAATTTTGGGGTGGCTCTGTCTTATTGATTTTCAGTTTTCCCAAGGTATATTCCCTAGACTGGAAGTGCCCTTGGCTCTGTAGCTCTGTTCTTTACTTGTTATAGGGAACACAATGTACTCCTCCAGAGAGGCAGTTGGCAATTTACATCCCGCCCATCAGCATAACAAGGCTCCCTGTTCTCCAGGGCCTGTCTTGCCTTTCTGGTTTTTACGCATTTTGTGGATGTTCCTTTTGACCGGTGGGAAGTGATACTTCTTTGTAGTGCAGATTTGCATTGCCCTCTTGCTTGCTTGGCCAAAAAGGGCGTATGTGTTTTCTCCTGAATATATTCAGGAGAAAACGCATATGCCCTTTTTTGCCAAGTGCATCATTGTCGAAGTTGTGCCCCTCTTCCTGTGCTTTAAAGGCGATTCCAGCGTACCTCTTGAAATCTGTTTCCTGCTATTCTGCCTCGCTTTCAAGTCTGCCTCGTTGCCTTCCCTCAACAGATTTTTGGACGATAGTTGTCCTTTATTACTCTGAAAGTTTGTGAATTGCTGTGCCCCTGAGCTCCATTTTTCAACTCGTTTTTTGTGAGTTGACCGCATGTCCAAAATTTTGTTTCACGACCTATGCTGGTTCCCGGTGGGGGGCTGAGACTTTGGTTAATTCTTCTTCCTGCCGGGAAATTACAGTGATATGTGCCCGTCCAAATGCCTAACAGCTACTCTCTCATTGGTTCTCCCTCTTCCCTTTCATCCTCTGCCAAATTGGCCACCTGTGCGAACCAGGAGGTTAAAGGGGCTGTCTCTCCAAGTTGGGAGGTTGATAGTAAAGCAGATGGGAAGTCAAACTGGAGCACCAGGAGAGGGACTATTCGTTGAGTTTTAGAAACCTTTCGTATTCACAGTGTATCTGTTCTCTAGGTTTCCTGTACATGTTATAGCTGTAGTAATATTCCCTTCAAACTGGAGAGTTGGGACCCATGGAATGTCTGCCAGGCATTTGTGATTCAAAGGGTCTGAATTTTCTCACCCAATCTCACCAATCGTCTCAGACCCAAGTGTCCAGCCTTATGCCACATCCAGCTGTCGTTGTAGATAGGGTCATTCCAGGTTTCATCAGAGACCCTGAAGGAATTGTAAAGAATTTCCCAGTTTTTTTGTTTTGTTTTTGAAATTCCTTTTTATAGTGGGTTTGAGCTGATTCTCGCTGCCATGTTTATGCCAGTCTAGACACACTTGATTCCCTTATGGAGACATATCAATACATAGGTTTTAAGATTCTTACTAGTCAGATATATTCCTCTGCGGGAAATATGGGGTTTTGAGTCCCTTTCACTGAGGAAGGTCTAGGTCTTGTCTATTCTATAGTTGGTTTTTGGAACGGTACCTGTGCTTATATCAAACTCTGGTTTTATGCATCACCCCACCTCTCCTTCCCCCTTAAGCAGGCATAAGAGTGTTTTCTAAATGTGAGACACTGTTCTCTTTCCTAACTCAGTTCAAGTGTAGCCATGTTTACAGGATCTTCATAAGTGATATCTTATGATAAGTTTCTTTTTCTCTGTGACTTATTTCACTTAGAATCATCGTACCTGAATCCACCCATTTTGCTGCTACTGGTCTTATGACATTGATTTCATGCCTGAGGGATATTCCATCGTATGTAAGTACCATAATTTTTTGAAGCATTTTTATATTTCCTGGGATATTTAAGGTGTACCCAAGTTGAGGTCCTTGTAAGCAGTTCAGCCTTAAATTTTGGGGTGGCTCTGTCTTACTGATTTTCAGTTTTCCCAAGGTATATTCCCTAGACTGGAAGTGCCCATGGCTCTGTAGCTCTGTTGTTTATTTGTTTTAGGGAACACAATGCACTCTTCCAGAGAGGCAGTTGGCAAGTTACATCCCACCCATCAGCATAACAAGGCTCCCCGTTCTCCAGGGCCTGTCTTGCCTTTCTGGTTTTTACACATTTTGTGGATGTCCCTTTTGACCGGTGGGATGTGATACTTCTTTGTAGTGCAGATTTGCATTGCCCGCTTGCTTGCTTGGCCAAAAAGGGCGTATGCGTTTTATCTTGAATATATTCAGGAGAAAACGCATACGCCCTTTTTGGCCAAGTGCATCATTGTCGAAGTTGTGCCCCTCTTCCTGTGCTTTAAAGGCGATTCCAACGTACCTCTTGAAATCTGTTTCCTGCTATTCTGCCTCGCTTTCAAGTCCGCCTCGTTGCCTTCTCTCTACAGATTTTTGGAGGATAGTTGTCCTTTTTTACTCGGCCAGTTTGTGAATTGCTGTGCCCCTGAGCTCCATTTTTTAACTCGTTTTTGGTGAGCTGACCGCATGTCCAAAAATTTGGTTCAGGACGTATGCTGGTTCCCGGTGGGTGGCTGAGACTTTGGTTAATTCTTCTTCCTGCCGGGAAATTAAAGTGATATGTGACCGTCCAAATGCCTAACAGCTACTCTCTCATTGATTCTCCCGCTTCCCTTTCATCCTCTGCCAAAATGGAAACCTGTGTGAACCAGTAGGTTAAAGGGCTGACTCTCCAAGTTGGGAGGTTGATAGTGAAGCAGATGGAAAGTCAAACAGGAGCACCAGGAGAGGGACTATTCGCTGAATTTTAGAAACCTTTCGTATTCACAGTGGGTCCGTTCTCTAGGTTTCCCGTACATGTTATAGCTGTAGTAATATTACCTTCAACCTGGAGAGTTGGGACCCATGGAATGGGTGCCAGGCATTTGTGCTTTAAAGGGTCTGCCTTTGCTCACCAAATCTCACCAATCCTCTCAGTCACAAGTGTCCCTCCTTATGCCACATCCAGCTGTCGTTGTAGATAGAGTCATTCCAGGTTTCATCAGAGACCCTGAAGGAATTATAAAGCATTTCCCAGTTTTTTTGTTTTGTTTTTGAAATTCCTTTTTATAGTGGGTTTGAGCTGATTCTCGCTGCCATGTTTATGCCAGTCTAGACACACTTGATTCTCTTACGGAGACATATCAATCCATAGGTTTTAAGATTCTTTCTAGTCAGATATATTCCTCTGCGGGAAATATGGGGTTTTGAGTCCATTTCACTGAGGAAGGTGTAGGTCTTGTCTATTCCATAGTTGGTTTTTGGAACGGTACCTGTGCTTATATCAAACTCTGGTTTTATTCATCACCCCACCTCTCCTTCCCCCTTAAGCAGGCATAAGAGTGTTTTCTAAATGTGAGACACTGTTCTCTTTCCTAACTCAGTTCAAGTGTAGCCATGTTTACAGGATCTTCATAAGTGATATCTTATGATAAGTTTCTTTTTCTGTGTGACTTATTTCACTTAGAATCATCGTACCTGAATCCACCCATTTTGCTGCTACTGGTCTTATGACATTGATTTCATGGCTGACGGATATTCCATCGTACGTAAGTAGCACAATTTTTTGAACCATTTTTATATTTCCTGGGATATTTAAGGTGTACCCAAGTTGAGGTCCTTGTAAGCAGTGCAGCCCTAAATTTTGGGGTGGCTCTGTCTTATTGATTTTCAGTTTTCCCAAGGTATATTCCCTAGACTGGAAGTGCCCTTGGCTCTGTAGCTCTGTTGTTTTCTTGTTTTAGGGAACACAATGCACTCCTCCAGAGAGGCAGTTGGCAATTTACATCCCACCCATCAGCATAACAAGGCTCCCTGTTCTCCAGGGCCTGTCTTGCCTTTCTGGTTTTTACACAATTTTGTGGATGTCCCTTTTGACCGGTGGGAAGTAATACTTCTTTGTAGTGCAGATTTGCATTGCCCGCTTGCTTGCTTGGCCAAAAAGGGCGTATGCGTTTTCTCCTGAATATATTCAGGAGAAAACGCATACGCCCTTTTTGGCCAAGTGCATCATTGTCGAAGTTGTGCCCCTCTTCCTGTGCTTTAAAGGCGATTCCAACGTACCTCTTGAAATCTGTTTCCTGCTATTCTGCCTCGCTTTCAAGTCCGCCTCGTTGCCTTCCCTCAACAGATTTTTGGACGATAGTTGTCCTTTATTACTCGGCCAGTTTGTGAATTGCTGTGCCCCTGAGCTCCATTTTTCAACTCGTTTTTGGTGAGCTGACCGCAAGTCCAAAATTTTGGTTCAGGACCTATACTGGTTCCCAGTGGGTGGCTGAGACTTTGGTTAATTCTTCTTCCTGCCGGGAAATTACAGTGATATGTGCCCGTCCAAATGCCTAACAGCTACTCTCTCATTGGTTCTCCCTCTTCCCTTTCATCCTCTGCCAAATTGGCAACGTGTGCGAACCAGGAAGTTAATGGGGCTGTCTCTCCAAGTTGGGAGGTTGATAGTAAAGCACATGGAAAGTCAAACCGGAGCACCAGGAGAGGGACTATTCGTTGAGTTTTAGAAACCTTTTGTATTCACAGTGTGTCCGTTCTCTAGGTATCCCGTACATGTTATAACTGTAGTAATATACCCTTCCACCTGGAGAGTTGGGACCCATGGAATGGGTGCCAGGCATTTGTTTTTTAAAGGGTCTGCATATGATCAACCAATCTCACCAATCCTCTCAGTCCCAAGTGTCCAGCCTTATGCCACATCCAGCTGTCGTTGTAGATAGGGTCATTCCAGGTTTCATCAGAGACCCTGAATGAATTGTAAAGAATTTCCCAGTTTTTTTGTTTTGTTTTTGAAATTCTTTTTAGAGTGGGTTTGAGCTGATTCTCGCTGCCATGTTTATGCCAGTCTAGACACACTTGATTCCCTTATGGAGACATATCAATACATAGGTTTTAAGATTCTTACCAGTCAGATATATTCCTCTGCAGGAAATATGGGGTTTTGAGACCCTTTCACTGAGGAAGGTGTAGGTCTTGCTATTCCATAGTTGGTTTTTGGAACGGTACCTGTGCTTATATCAAACTCTGGTTTTATGCATAACCCCACCTCTCCTTCCCCCTTAAGCAGGCATAAGAGTGTTTTCTAAATGTGAGACACTGTTCTCTTTCCTAACTCAGTTCAAGTGTAGCCATGTTTACAGAATCTTCATAAGTGATATCTTATGATAAGTTTCTTTTTCTGTGTGACTTATTTCACTTAGAATCATCGTACCTGAATCCACCCATTTTGCTGCTACTGGTCTTATGACATTGATTTCATGGCTGAGGGATATTCCATCGTACGTAAGTACCACAGTTTTTTGAACCATTTTTATATTTCCTGGGATATTTAAGGTTTACCCAAGTTGAGGTCCTTGTAAGCAGTGCAGCCCTAAATTTTGGTGTGGCTCTGTCTTATTGATTTTCAGTTTTCCCAAGGTATATTCACTAGACTGGAAGTGCCCTTGGCTCTGTAGCTCTGTTCTTTACTTGTTTTAGGGAACACAATATACTCCTCCAGAGAGGCAGTTGGCAATTTACATCCCGCCCATCAAAATAACAAGGCTCCCTGTTCTCCAGGGACTGTCTTGCCTTTCTGGTTTTTACACATTTTTGTGGATGTCCCTTTTGACCGGTGGGAAGTGATACTTCTTTGTAGTGCAGATTTGCATTGCCCACTTGCTTGCTTGGCCAAAAAGGGTGTATGCATTTTCTCCTGAATATATTCAATAGAAAACGCATACACCCTTTTTGGCCTAGTGCATCATTGTTGAAGTTGTGCCCCTCTTCCTGTGCTTTAAAGGCGATTGCAACGTACTTCTTGAAATCTGTTTCCTGCTATTCTGCCTCGCTTTCAAGTCCGCCTCGTTTCCTTCCCTCAACAGATTTTTGGACGATAGTTGTCCTTTATTACTCGGCCAGTTTTGGAAATGCTGTGCCCCTGAGCTCCATTTTTCAACTCGTTTTTGGTGAGCTGACCGCAAGTCCAAAATTTTGGTTCAGGACCTATACTGGTTCCCGGTGGGTGGCTGAGACTTTGGTTAATTCTTCTTCCTGCTGGGAAATTACAGCGATATGTGCCCGTCCAAATGCCTAACAGCTACTCTCTCATTGGTTCTCCCTCTTCCCTTTCATCCTCTGCCAAATTGGCAACCTGTGCGAACCAGGAGGTTAAAGGGGCAGTCTCTCCAAGTTGGGAAGTTCTTAGTAAAGCAGATGGAAAGTCAAACCGGAGCACCAGGAGAGGGACTATACGTTGAGTTTTAGAAAACTTTCGTATTCACAGTGTGTCCGTTCTCTAGGTTTCCCGTACATGTTATAACTGTAGTAATATTCCCTTCAACCTGGAGAGTTGGGACCCATGGAATGGGTGCCAGGCATTTGTGCTTTAAAGGGTCGGCATTTGCTCATCCAATCTCACCAATCCTCTCAGTCCCAAGTGTCCAGCCTTATGCCACATCCAGCTGTCGTTGTAGATAGGGTCATTTCAGGTTTCATCAGAGACCCTGAAGGAATTGTAAGGAATTTCCCAGTTTTATCGTTTTGTTTTTGAAATTCCTTTTTAGAGTGGGTTTGAGCTGATTCTCGCTGCCATGTTTATGCCAGTCTAGACACACTTGATTCCCTTATGGAGACATATCAATACATAGGTTTTAAGATTCTTACTAGTCAGATATATTCCTCTGCGGGAAATATTGGTTTTTGAGACCCTTTCACTGAGGAAGGTGTAGGTCTTGTCTATTCCATAGTTGGTTTTTGGAACGGTACCTGTGCTTATATCAAACTCTGGTTTTATGCATCACACCACCTCTCCTTCCCCCTTAAGCAGGCATAAGAGTGTTTTCTAAATGTGTGACTCTGTTCTCTTTCCTAACTCAGTTCAAGTGTAGCCATGTTTACAGAATCTTCATAAGTGATATCTTATGATAAGTTTCTTTTTCTGTGTGACTTATTTCACTTAGAATCATCGTACCTGAATCCACCCATTTTGCTGCTACTGGTCTTATGACATTGATTTCATGGCTGAGGGATATTCCATCGTACGTAAGTACCACTATTTTTTGAACCATTGTTATATTTCCTGGGATATTTAAGGTGTACCCAAGTTGAGGTCCTTGTAAGCAGTGCAGCCCTAAATTTTAGGGTGGCTCTGTCTTATTGATTTTCAGTTTTCCCAAGGTATATTCCCTAGACTGGAAGTCCCCTTGGCTCTGTAGCTCTGTTCTTTACTTGTTTTAGGGAACACAATGTACTCCTCCAGAGAGGCAGTTGGCAATTTACATCCCGCCCATCAAAATAACAAGGCTCCCTGTTCTCCAGGGACTGTCTTGCCTTTCTGGTTTTTACACATTTTGTGTATGTCCCTTTTGACCGGTGGGAAGTGATACTTCTTTGTAGTGCAGATTTGCATTGCCCACTTGCTTGCTTGGCCAAAAAGGGTGTATGCGTTTTCTACTGAATATATTCAGGAGAAAACGCATACACCCTTTTTGGCCTAGTGCATCATTGTTGAAGTTGTGTCCCTCTTCCTGTGCTTTAAAGGCGATTCCAACGTACCTCTTGAAATCTGTTTCCTGCTATTCTGCCTCGCTTTCAAGTCCGCCTCGTTGCCTTCCCTCAACAGATTTTTGGACGATAGTTGTCCTTTATTACTCGGCCAGTTTGTGAAATGCTGTGCCCCTGAGCTCCATTTTTCAACTCGTTTTTGGTGAGCTGACCGCAAGTCCAAAATTTTGGTTCAGGACTTATACTGGTTCCCGGTGGGTGGCTGAGACTTTGGTTAATTCTTCTTCCTGCCGGGAAATTACAGCGATATGTGCCCGTCCAAATGCCTAACAGCTACTCTCTCATTGGTTCTCCCTCTTCCCTTTCATCCTCTGCCAAATTGGCAACCTGTGCGAACCAGGAGGTTAAAGGGGCAGTCTCTCCAAGTTGGGAAGTTCTTAGTAAAGCAGATGGAAAGTCAAACCGGAGCACCAGGAGAGGGACTATACGTTGAGTTTTAGAAAACTTTCGTATTCACAGTGTGTCCGTTCTCTAGGTTTCCCGTACATGTTATAACTGTAGTAATATTCCCTTCAACCTGGAGAGTTGGGACCCATGGAATGGGTGCCAGGCATTTGTGCTTTAAAGGGTCTGCATTTGCTCATCCAATCTCACCAATCCTCTCAGTCCCAAGTGTCCAGCCTTATGCCACATCCAGCTGTCATTGTAGATAGGGTCATTTAAGGTTTCATCAGAGACCCTGAAGGAATTGTAAAGAATTTCCCAGTTTTATCGTTTTGTTTTTGAAATTCCTTTTTAGAGTGGGTTTGAGCTGATTCTCGCTGCCATGTTTATGCCAGTCTAGACACACTTGATTCCCTTAGGGAGACATATCAATACATAGGTTTTAAGATTCTTACTAGTCAGATATATTCCTCTGCGGGAACTATGGGGTTTTGAGACCCTTTCACTGAGGAAGGTGTAGGTCTTGTCTATTCCATAGTTGGTTTCTGGAACGGTACTTGTGCTTATATCAAACTCTGGTTTTATGCATAACCCCACCTCTCCTTCCCCCTTAAGCAGGCATAAGAGTGTTTTCTAAATGTGGGACACTGTTCTCTTTCCTAACTCAGTTCAAGTGTAGCCATGTTTACAGAATCTTCATAAGTGATATCTTATGATAAGTTTCTTTTTCTGTGTGACTTATTTCACTTAGAATCATCGTACCTGAATCCACCCATTTTGCTGCTACTGGTCTTATGACATTGATTTCATGGCTGAGGGATATTCCATCGTACGTAAGTAGCACAATTTTTTGAACCATTTTTATATTTCCTGGGATATTTAAGGTGTACCCAAGTTGAGGTCCTTGTAAGCAGTGCAGCCCTAAATTTTGGGGTGGCTCTGTCTTATTGATTTTCAGTTTTCCAAAGGTATATTCCCTAGACTGGAAGTGCCCTTGGCTCTGTAGCTCTGTTCTTTACTTGTTTTAGGGAACACAATATACTCCTCCAGAGAGGCAGTTGGCAATTTACATCCCGCCCATCAAAATAACAAGGCTCCCTGTTCTCCAGGGACTGTCTTGCCTTTCTGGTTTTTACACATTTTGTGGATGTCCCTTTTGACCGGTGGGAAGTGATACTTCTTTGTAGTGCAGATTTGCATTGCCCACTTGCTTGCTTGGCCAAAAAGGGTGTATGCGTTTTCTCCTGAATATATTCAGGAGAAAACGCATACACCCTTTTTGGCCTAGTGCATCATTGTTGAAGTTGTGCCCCTCTTCCTGTGCTTTAAAGGCGATTCCAATGTACCTCTTGAAATCTGTTTCCTGCTATTCTGCCTCGCTTTCAAGTCCGCCTCGTTGCCTTCCCTCAACAGATTTTTGGACGATAGTTGTCCTTTATTACTCGGCCAGTTTGTGAAATGCTGTGCCCCTGAGCTCCATTTTTCAACTCGTTTTTGGTGAGCTGACCGCAAGTCCAAAATTTTGGTTCAGGACCTATACTGGTTCCCGGTGGGTGGCTGAGACTTTGGTTAATTCTTCTTCCTGCCGGGAAATTACAGCGAGATGTGCCCGTGCAAATGCCTAACAGCTACTCTCTCATTGGTTCTCCCTCTTCCCTTTCATCCTCTGCCAAATTGGCAACCTGTGCGAACCAGGAGGTTAAAGGGGCAGTCTCTCCACGTTGGGAGGTTCATAGTAAAGCAGATGGAAAGTCAAACCGGAGCACCAGGAGAGGGACTTTTCGTTGAGTTTTAGAAAACTTTCGTATTCACAGTGTGTCCGTTCTCTAGGTTTCCCGTACATGTTATAACTGTAGTAATATTCTCTTCAACCTAGAGAGTTGGGACCCATGGAATGGGTGCCAGGCATTTGTGCTTTAAAGGGTCTGCATTTGCTCATCCAATCTCACCAATCCTCTCAGTCCCAAGTGTCCAGCCTTATGCCACATCAAGCTGTCGTTGTAGATAGGGTCATTCCAGGTTTCATCAGAGACCCTGAAGGAATTGTAAAGAATTTCCCAGTTGTTTCGTTTTGTTTTTGAAATTCCTTTTTAGAGTGGGTTTGAGCTGATTCTCGCTGCCATGTTTATGCCAGTCTAGACACACTTGATTCCCTTATGGAGACATATCAATACATAGGTTTTAAGATTCTTACTAGTCAGATATATTCCTCTGCAGGAAATATGGGGTTTTGAGACCATTTCACTGAGGAAGGTGTAGGTCTTGTCTATTCCATAGTTGGTTTTTGGAACGGTACCTGTGCTTATATCAAACTCTGGTTTTATGCATAACCCCACCTCTCCTTCCCCCTTAAGCAGGCATAAGAGTGTTTTCTAAATGTGAGACACTGTTCTCTTTCCTAACTCAGTTCAAGTGTAGCCATGTTTACAGAATCTTCATAAGTGATATCTTATGATAAGTTTCTTTTTCTGTGTGACTTATTTCACTTAGAATCATCGTACCTGAATCCACCCATTTTGCTGCTACTGGTCTTATGACATTGATTTCATGGCTGAGGGATATTCCATCGTACGTAAGTACCACAATTTTTTGAACCATTTTTATATTTCCTGGGATATTTAAGGTGTACCCAAGTTGAGGTCCTTGTAAACAGTGCAGCCGTAAATTTTGGGGTGGCTCTGTCTTATTGATTTTCAGTTTTCCCAAGGTTTATTCCCTAGACTGGAAGTGCCCTTGGCTCTGTAGCTCTGTTGTTTTCTTGTTTTAGGGAACACAATGCACTCTTCCAGAGAGGCAGTTGGCAATTTACATCCCACCCATCAGCATAACAAGGCTCCCTGTTCTCCAGGGCCTGTCTTGCCTTTCTGGTTTTTACACAATTTTGTGGATGTCCCTTTTGACCGGTGGGAAGTAATACTTCTTTGTAGTGCAGATTTGCATTGCCCGCTTGCTTGCTTGGCCAAAAAGGGCGTATGCGTTTTCTCCTGAATATATTCAGGAGAAAACGCATACGCCCTTTTTGGCCAAGTGCATCATTGTCGAAGTTGTGCCCCTCTTCCTGTGCTTTAAAGGCTATTCCAACGTACCTCTTGAAATCTGTTTCCTGCTATTCTGCCTCGCTTTCAAGTCTGCCTCGTTGCCTTCCCTCAACAGATATTTGGACGATAGTTGTCCTTTATTACTCGGCCAGTTTGTGAATTGCTGTGCCCCTGAGCTCCATTTTTCAACTCGTTTTTGGTGAGCTGACCGCAAGTCCAAAATTTTGGTTCAGGACCTATACTGGTTCCCGGTGGGTGGCTGAGACTTTGGTTAATTCTTCTTCCTGCCGGGAAATTACAGTGATATGTGCCCGTCCAAATGCCTAACAGCTACTCTCTCATTGGTTCTCCCTCTTCCCTTTCATCCTCTGCCAAATTGGCAACGTGTGCGAACCAGGAAGTTAAAGGGGCTGTCTCTCCAAGTTGGGAGGTTGATAGTAAAGCACATGGAAAGTCAAACTGGAGCACCAGGAGAGGGACTATTCGTTGAGTTTTAGAAACCTTTTGTATTCACAGTGTGTCCGTTCTCTAGGTATCCCGTACATGTTATAACTGTAGTAATATACCCTTCAACCTGGAGAGTTGGGACCCATGGAATGGGTGCCAGGCATTTGTTCTTTAAAGGGTCTGCATTTGATCAACCAATCTCACCAATCCTCTCAGTCCCAAGTGTCCAGCCTTATGCCACATCCAGCTGTCGTTGTAGATAGGGTCATTCCAGGTTTCATCAGAGACCCTGAAGGAATTGTAAAGAATTTCCCAGTTTTTTCGTTTTGTTTTTGAAATTCCTTTTTAGAGTGGGTTTGAGCTGATTCTCGCTGCCATGTTTATGCCAGTCTAGACACACTTGATTCCCTTATGGAGACATATCAATACATAGGTTTTAAGATTCTTACTAGTCAGATATATTCCTCTGAGGGAAATATGGGGTTTTGAGACCCTTTCACTGAGGAAGGTGTAGGTCTTGCTATTACATAGTTGGTTTTTGGAACGGTACCTGTGCTTATATCAAACTCTGGTTTTATGCATAACCCCACCTCTCCTTCCCCCTTAAGCAGGCATAAGAGTGTTTTCTAAATGTGAGACACTGTTCTCTTTTCTAACTCAGTTCAAGTGTAGCCATGTTTACAGAATCTTCATAAGTGATATCTTATGATAAGTTTCTTTTTCTGTGTGACTTATTTCACTTAGAATCATCGTACCTGAATCCACCCATTTTGCTGCTACTGGTCTTATGACATTGATTTCATGGCTGAGGGATATTCCATCGTACGTAAGTACCACAATTTTTTGAACCATTTTTATATTTCCTGGGATATTTAAGGTGTACCCAAGTTGAGGTCCTTGTAAGCAGTGCAGCCCTAAATTTTGGGGTGGCTCTGTCTTATTGATTTTCAGTTTTCCCAAGGTATATTCCCTAGACTGGAAGTGCCCGTGGCTCTGTAGCTCTGTTCTTTACTTGTTTTAGGGAACACAATGTACTCCTCCAGAGAGGCAGTTGGCAATTTACATCCCGCCCATCAAAATAACAAGGCTCCCTGTTCCCCAGGGACTGTCTTGCCTTTCTGGTTTTTACACATTTTTGTGGATGTCCCTTTTGACCGGTGGGAAGTGATACTTCTTTGTAGTGCAGATTTGCATTGCCCACTTGCTTGCTTGGCCAAAAAGGGTGTATGCGTTTTCTCCTGAATATATTCAGGAGAAAACGCATACACCCTTTTTGGCCTAGTGCATCATTGTTGAAGTTGTGCCCCTCTTCCTGTGCTTTAAAGGCGATTGCAACGTACCTCTTGAAATCTGTTTCCTGCTATTCTGCCTCGCTTTCAAGTCCGCCTCGTTGCCTTCCCTCAACAGATTTTTGGACGATAGTTGTCCTTTATTACTCGGCCAGTTTGTGAAATGCTGTGCCCCTGAGCTCCATTTTTCAACTCGTTTTTGGTGAGCTGACCGCAAGTCCAAAATTTTGGTTCAGGACCTATACTGGTTCCCGGTGGGTGGCTGAGACTTTGGTTAATTCTTCTTCCTGCCGGGAAATTACAGCGATATGTGCCCGTCCAAATGCCTAACAGCTACTCTCTCATTGGTTCTCCCTCTTCCCTTTCATCCTCTGCCAAATTGGCAACCTGTGCGAACCAGGAGGTTAAAGGGGCAGTCTCTCCAAGTTGGGAAGTTCTTAGTAAAGCAGATGGAAAGTCAAACCGGAGCACCAGGAGAGGGACTATACGTTGAGTTTTAGAAAACTTTCGTATTCACAGTGTGTCCGTTCTCTAGGTTTCCCGTACATGTTATAACTGTAGTAATATTCCCTTCAACCTGGAGAGTTGGGACCCATGGAATGGGTGCCAGGCATTTGTGCTTTAAAGGGTCGGCATTTGCTCATCCAATCTCACCAATCCTCTCAGTCCCAAGTGTCCAGCCTTATGCCACATCCAGCTGTCGTTGTAGATAGGGTCATTTCAGGTTTCATCAGAGACCCTGAAGGAATTGTAAAGAATTTCCCAGTTTTATCGTTTTGTTTTTGAAATTCCTTTTTAGAGTGGGTTTGAGCTGATTCTCGCTGCCATGTTTATGCCAGTCTAGACACACTTGATTCCCTTATGGAGACATATCAATACATAGGTTTTAAGATTCTTACTAGTCAGATATATTCCTCTGCGGGAAATATGGGGTTTTGAGACCCTTTCACTGAGGAAGGTGTAGGTCTTGTCTATTCCATAGTTGGTTTTTGGAACGGTACCTGTGCTTATATCAAACTCTGATTTTATGCATAACCCCAACTCTCCTTCCCCCTTAAGCAGGCATAAGAGTGTTTTCTAAATGTGAGACACTGTTCTCTTTCCTAACTCTGTTCAAGTGTACCCATGTTTACAGGATCTTCATAAGTGATATCTTATGATAAGTTTCTTTTTCTGTGTGACTTATTTCACTTAGAATCATCGTACCTGAATCCACCCATTTTGCTGCTACTGGTCTTATGACATTGATTTCATGGCTGAGGGATATTCCATCGTACGTAAGTACCACAATTTTTTGAACCATTTTTATATTTCCTAGGATATTTATGGTGTACCCAAGTTGAGGTCCTTGTAAGCAGTGCAGCCCTAAATTTTGGGGTGGCTCTGTCTTATTGATTTTCAGTTTTCCCAAGGTATATTCCCTAGACTGGAAGTGCCCTTGGCTCTGTAGCTCTGTTCTTTACTTGTTTTAGGGAACACAATGTACTCCTCCAGAGAGGCAGTTGGCAATTTACATCCCGCCCATCAAAATAACAAGGCTCCCTGTTCTCCAGGGACTGTCTTGCCTTTCTGGTTTTTACACATTTTTGTGGATGTCCCTTTTGACCGGTGGGAAGTGATACTTCTTTGTAGTGCAGATTTGCATTGCCCACTTGCTTGCTTGGCCAAAAAGGGTGTATGCGTTTTCTCCTGAATATATTCAGGAGAAAACGCATACACCCTTTTTGGCCTAGTGCATCATTGTTGAAGTTGTGCCCCTCTTCCTGTGCTTTAAAGGCGATTCCAACGTACCTCTTGTAATCTGTTTCCTGCTATTCTGCCTCGCTTTCAAGTCCGCCTCGTTGCCTTCCCTCAACAGATTTTTGGACGATAGTTGTCCTTTATTACTCGGCCAGTTTGTGAAATGCTGTGCCCCTGAGCTCCATTTTTCAACTCGTTTTTGGTGAGCTGACCGCAAGTCCAAAATTTTGGTTCAGGACCTATACTGGTTCCCGGTGGGTGGCTGAGACTTTGGTTAATTCTTCTTCCTGCCGGGAAATTACAGCGATATGTGCCCGTCCAAATGCCTAACAGCTACTCTCTCATTGGTTCTCCCTCTTCCCTTTCATCCTCTGCCAAATTGGCAACCTGTGCGAACCAGGAGGTTAAAGGGGCAGTCTCTCCAAGTTGGGAGTTTCCTAGTAAAGCAGATGGAAAGTCAAACCGGAGCACCAGGAGAGGGACTATTCGTTGAGTTTTAGAAAACTTTCGTATTCACAGTGTGTCCGTTCTCTAGGTTTCCCGTACATGTTATAACTGTAGTAATATTCCCTTCAACCTGGAGAGTTGGGACCCATGGAATGGGTGCCAGTCATTTGTTCTTTAAAGGGTCTGCATTTGATCAACCAATCTCACCAATCCTCTCAGTCCCAAGTGTCCAGCCTTATGCCACATCCAGCTGTCATTGTAGATAGGGTCATTCCAGGTTTCATCAGAGACCCTGAAGGAATTTTAAAGAATTTCCCAGGTTTTTTGTTTTGTTTTTGAAATTCCTTTTTAGAGTGGGTTTGAGCTGATTCTCGCTGCCATGTTTATGCCAGTCTAGACACACTTGATTCCCTTATGGAGACATATCAATACATATGTTTTAAGATTCTTACTAGTCAGATATATTCCTCTGCCGGAAATATGTGGTTTTGAGACCCTTTCACTGAGGAAGGTGTAGGTCTTGTCTATTCCATAGTTGGTGTTTGGAACGGTACCTGTGCTTATATCAAACTCTGGTTTTATGCATAACCCCACCTCTCCTTCCCCCTTAAGCAGGCATAAGAGTGTTTTCTAAATGTGAGACACTGTTCTCTTTCCTAACTCAGTTCAAGTGTAGCCATGTTTACAGAATCTTCATAAGTGATATCTTATGATAAGTTTCTTTTTCTGTGTGACTTATTTCACTTAGAATCATCGTACCTGAATCCACCCATTTTGCTGCTACTGGTCTTATGACATTGATTTCATGGCTGAGGGATATTCCATCGTACGTAAGTACCACAATTTTTTGAACCATTTTTATATTTCCTGGGATATTTAAGGTGTACCCAAGTTGAGGTCCTTGTAAGTAGTGCAGCCCTAAATTTTGGGGTGGCTCTGTCTTATTGATTTTCAGTTTTCCCAAGGTATATTCCCTAGACTGGAAGTGCCCTTGGCTCTGTAGCTCTGTTGTTTACTTGTTTTAGGGAACACAATGCACTCCTCCAGAGAGGCAGTTGGCAATTTACATCCCACCCATCAGCATAACAAGGCTCCCTGTTCTCCAGGGCCTGTCTTGCCTTTCTGGTTTTTACACAATTTTGTGGATGTCCCTTTTGACCCGAGGGAAGTGATACTTCTTTGTAGTGCAGATTTGCATTTCCCGCTTGCTTGCTTGGCCAAAAAGGGCGTATGCGTTTTCTCCTGAATATATTCAGGAGAAAACGCATACGCCCTTTTTGGCCTAGTGCATCATCGTTGAAGTTGTGCCCCTCTTCCTGTGCTTTAAAGGTGATTCCAATGTACCTCTTGAAATCTGTTTCCTGCTATTCTGCCTCGCTTTCAAGTCCGCCTCGTTGCCTTCCCTCAACAGATTTTTGGACGATAGTTGTCCTTTATTACTCGGCCAGTTTGTGAAATGCTGTGCCCCTGAGCTCCATTTTTCAACTCGTTTTTGGTGAGCTGACCGCAAGTCCAAAATTTTGGGTCAGGACCTATACAGGTTCCCGGTGGGTGGCTGAGACTTTGGTTAATTCTTCTTCCTGCCGGGAAATTACAGCGATATGTGCCCGTCCAAATGCCTAACAGCTACTCTCTCATTGGTTCTCCCTCTTCCCTTTCATCCTCTGCCAAATTGGCAACCTGTGCGAACCAGGAGGTTAAAGGGGCAGTCTCTCCAAGTTGGGAGGTTCTTAGTAAAGCAGATGGAAAGTCAAACCGGAGCACCAGGAGAGGGACTATACGTTGAGTTTTAGAAAACTTTCGTATTCACAGTGTGTCCGTTCTCTAGGTTTCCCGTACATGTTATAGCTGTAGTAATATTCCCTTCAACCTGGAGAGTTGGGACCCATGGAATGGGTGCCAGGCATTTGTGCTTTAAAGGGTCTGCATTTGTTCATCCAATCTCACCAATCCTCTCAGTCCCAAGTGTCCAGCCTTATGCCACATCCAGCTGTCGTTGTAGATAGGGTCATTCCAGGTTTCATCAGAGACCCTGAAGGAATTGTAAAGAATTTCCCAGTTTTTTCGTTTTGTTTTTGAAATTCCTTTTTAGAGTGGGTTTGAGCTGATTCTCGCTGCCATGTTTATGCCAGTCTAGACACACTTGATTCCCTTATGGAGACATATCAATACATAGGTTTTAAGATTCTTACTAGTCAGATATATTACTCTGCAGGAAATATGGGGTTTTGATTCCCTTTCGCTGAGGAAGGTGTAGGTCTTGTCTATTCCATAGTTGGTTTTTGGAACGGTACCTGTGCTTATATCAAACTCTGGTTTTATGCATAACCCCACCTCTCCTTCCCCCTTAAGCAGGCATAAGAGTGTTTTCTAAATGTGAGACACTGTTCTCTTTCCTAACTCAGTTCAAGTGTAGCCATGTTTACAGAATCTTCATAAGTGATATCTTATGATAAGTTTCTTTTTCTGTGTGACTTATTTCACTTAGAATCATCGTACCTGAATCCACCCATTTTGCTGCTACTGGTCTTATGTCATTGATTTCATGGCTGAGGGATATTCCATCGTACGTAAGTACCACAATTTTTTGAACCATTTTTATATTTCCTGGGATATTTAAGGTGTACTCAAGTTGAGGTCCTTGTAAGCAGTGCAGCCCTGAATTTTGGGGAGGCTCTGTCTTATTGATTTTCAGTTTTCCCAAGGTATATTCCCTAGACTGGAAGTGCCCTTGGCTCTGTAGCTCTGTTGTTTACTTGTTTTAGGGAACACAATGCACTCCTCCAGAGAGGCAGTTGGCAATTTACATCCCACCCATCAGCATAACAAGGCTCCCTGTTCTCCAGGGCCTGTCTTGCCTTTCTGGTTTTTACACAATTTTGTGGATGTCCCTTTTGACCCGTGGAAAGTGATACTTCTTTGTAGTGCAGATTTGCATTGCCCGCTTGCTTGCTTGGCCAAAAAGGGCGTATGCGTTTTCTCGTGAATATATTCAGGAGAAAACACATACGCCCTTTATGGCCAAGTGCATCATTGTCGAAGTTGTGCCCCTCTTCCTGTGCTTTAAAGTCTAATCCAACGTACCTCTTAAAATCTGTTTCCTGCTATTCTGCCTCGCTTTCATGTCCGCCTCGTTGCCTTCCCTCAACAGAATTTTGGACGATAGTTGTCCTTTATTACTCGGCCAGTTTGTGAATTGCTCTGCCCCTGAGCTCCATTTTTCAACTCGTTTTTGGTGAGCTGACCGCAAGTCCAAAATTTTGGTTCAGGACCTATACTGGTTCCCGGTGGGTGGCTGAGACTTTGGTTAATTCTTCTTCCTGCCGGGAAATTACAGTGATATGTGCCCGTCCAAATGCCTAACAGCTACTCTCTCATTGGTTCTCCCTCTTCCCTTTCATCCTCTGCCAAATTGGCAACGTGTGCGAACCAGGAAGTTAAAGGGGCTGTCTCTCCAAGTTGGGAGGTTGATAGTAAAGCACATGGAAAGTCAAACCGGAGCACCAGGAGAGGGACTATTCGTTGAGTTTTAGAAACCTTTTGTATTCACAGTGTGTCCGTTCTCTAGGTATCCCGTACATGTTATAACTGTAGTAATATTCCCTTCAACCTGGAGAGTTGGGACCCATGGAATGGGTGCCAGGCATTTGTTCTTTAAAGGGTCTGCATTTGATCAACCAATCTCACCAATCCTTTCAGTCCCAAGTGTCCAGCCTTATGCCACATCCAGCTGTCATTGTAGATAGGGTCATTCCAGGTTTCATCAGAGACCCTGAAGGAATTGTAAAGAATTTCCCAGTTTTTTTGTTTTGTTTTTGAAATTCCTTTTTATAGTGGGTTTGAGCTGATTCTCGCTGCCATGTTTATGCCAGTCTAGACACACTTGATTCCCTTATGGAGACATATCAATACATAGGTTTTAAGATTCTTACTAGTCAGATATATTCCTCTGCGGGAAATATGGGGTTTTGAGACCATTTCACTGAGGAAGGTGTAGGTCTTGTCTATTCCATAGTTGGTTTTTGGAACGGTACCTGTGCTTATATCAAACTCTGGTTTTATGCATAACCCCACCTCTCCTTCCCCCTTAAGCAGGCATAAGAGTGTTTTCTAAATGTGAGACACTGTTCTGTTTCCTAACTCAGTTCAAGTGTAGCCATGTTTACAGAATCTTCATAAGTGATATCTTATGATAAATTTCTTTTTCTGTGTGACTTATTTCACTTAGAATCATCGTACCTGAATCCATCCATTTTGCTGCTACTGGTCTTATGACATTGATTTCATGGCTGAGGGATATTCCATCGTACGTAAGTACCACAATTTTTTGAACCATTTTTATATTTCCTGGGATATTTAAGGTGTACCCAAGTTGAGGTCCTTGTAAGCAGTGCAGCCCTAAATTTTGGGGTGGTTCTGTCTTATTGATTTTCAGTTTTCCCAAGGTATATTCCCTAGACTGAAGTGCCCTTGGCTCTGTAGCTCTGTTGTTTACTTGTTTTAGGGAACACAATGCACTCCTGCAGAGAGGCAGTTGGCAATTTACATCCCACCCATCAGCATAACAAGGCTCCCTGTTCTCCAGGGCCTGTCTTGCCTTTCTGGTTTTTACACATTTTGTGGATGTCCCTTTTGACCGGTGGGAAGTGATACTTCTTTGTAGTGCAGATTTGCATTGCCCGCTTGCTTGCTTGGCCAAAAAGGGCGTATGCGTTTTCTCCTGAATATATTCAGGAGAAAACGCATACGCCCTTTTTGGCCAAGTGCATCATTGTCGAAGTTGTGCCCCTCTTCCTGTGCTTTAAAGGCGATTCCAACGTACCTCTTGAAATCTGTTTCCTGCTATTCTGCCTCGCTTTCAAGTCCGCCTCGTTGTCTTCCCTGAACAGATTTTTGGACGATAGTTGTCCTTTATTACTCGGCCAGTTTGTGAATTGCTGTGCCCCTGTGCTCCATTTTTCAACTCGTTTTTGGTGAGCTGACCGAATGTCCAAAATTGTGGTTCAGGACCTATACTGGTTCCCGTTGGGTGGCTGAGACTTTGGTTAATTCTTCTTCCTGCTGGGAAATTACAGTGATATGTGCCCGTCCAAATGCCAAACAGCTACTCTCTCATTGGTTCTCCCTCTTCCCTTTCATCCTCTGCCAATTTGGCAACGTGTGGGAACCAGGAATTTAAAGGGGCTGTCTCTCCAAGTTGGGAGGTTGATAGTAAAGCACATGGAAATTCAAACAGGAGCACCAGGAGAGGGACTATTCGTTGAGTTTTAGAAACCTTTTGTATTCACAGGGTGTCCGTTCTCTAGGTTTCCCATACATGTTATAACTGTAGTAATATTCCCTTCAACCTGGAGAGTTGGGACCCATGGAATGTGTGCCACGCATTTGTGCTTTAAAGGGTCTGCATTTGCTCACCCAATCTCACCAATCCTCTCAGTCCAAAGTGTCGAGCCTTATGCCACATCCAGCTGTCGTTGTAGATAGGGTCATTCCAGGTTTCATCAGAGACCCTGAAAGAATTGTAATGAATTTCCCAGTTTTTTTGTTTTGTTTTTGAAATTCCTTTTTAGAGTGGGTTTGAGCTGATTCTCGCTGCCATGTTTATGCCAGTCTAGACACACTTGATTCCCTTATGGAGACATATCAATACATAGGTTTTAAGATTCTTACTAGTCAGATATATTCCTCTGCGGGAAATATGGGGTTTTGAGACCCTTTCACTGAGGAAGGTGTAGGTCTTGTCTATTCCATAGTTGGTTTTTGGAACGGTACCTGTGCTTATATCAAACTCTGGTTTTATGCATAACGCCACCTCTCCTTCCCCCTTAAGCAGGCATAAGAGTGTTTTCTAAATGTGAGACACTGTTCTCTTTCCTAACTCAGTTCAAGTGTAGCCATGTTTACAGAATCTTCATAAGTGATATCTTATGATAAGTTTCTTTTTCTGTGTGACTTATTTCACTTAGAATCATCGTACCTGAATCCACCCATTTTGCTGCTACTGGTCTTATGACATTGATTTCATGGCTGAGGGATATTCCATCGTACGTAAGTACCACTATTTTTTGAACCATTTTTATATTTCCTGGGGTATTTAAGGTGTACCCAAGTTGAGGTCCTTGTAAGCAGTGCAGCCCTAAATTTTAGGGTGGCTCTGTCTTATTGATTTTCAGTTTTCCCAAGGTATATTCCCTAGACTGGAAGTGCCCTTGGCTCTGTAGCTCTGTTCTTTACTTGATTTAGGGAACACAAGGTACTCCTCCAGAGAGGCAGTTGGCAATTTACATCCCGCACATCAAAATAACAAGGCTCCCTGTTCTCCAGGGACTGTCTTGCCTTTCTGGTTTTTACACATTTTTGTGGATGTCCCTTTTGACCGGTGGGAAGTGATACTTCTTTGTAGTGCAGATTTGCATTGCCCGCTTGCTTGCTTGGCCAAAAAGTGTGTATGCGTTTTCTCCTGAATATATTCAGGAGAAAACGCATACACCCTTTTTGGCCTAGTGCATCATTGTTGAAGTTGTGCCCCTCTTCCTGTGCTTTAAAGGCGATTCCAACGTACCTCTTGAAATCTGTTTCCTGCTATTCTGCCTCGCTTTCAAGTCCGCCTCGTTGCCTTCCCTCAACAGATTTTTGGACGATAGTTGTCCTTTATTACTCGGCCAGTTTGTGAAATGCTGTGCCCCTGAGCTCCATTTTTCAACTCGTTTTTGGTGAGCTGACCGCAAGTCCAAAATTTTGGTTCAGGACCTATACTGGTTCCCGGTGGGTGGCTGAGACTTTGGTTAATTCTTCTTCCTGCCGGGAAATAACAGCGATATGTGCCCGTCCAAATGCCTAACAGCTACTCTCTCATTGGTTCTCCCTCTTCCCTTTCATCCTCTGCCAAATTGGCAACCTGTGCGAACCAGGAGGTTAAAGGGGCAGTCTCTCCAAGTTGGGAAGTTCTTAGTAAAGCAGATGGAAAGTCAAACCGGAGCAGCAGGAGAGGGACTATACGTTGAGTTTTAGAAAACTTTCGTATTCACAGTGTGTCCGTTCTCTAGGTTTCCCGTACATGTTATAACTGTAGTAATATTCCCTTCAACCTGGAGAGTTGGGACCCATGGAATGGATGACAGGCATTTCTGCTTTAAAGGGTCTGCATTTGCTCATCCAATCTCACCAATCCTCTCAGTCCCAAGTGTCCAGCCTTATGCCACATCCAGCTGTCGTTGTAGATAGGGTCATTCCAGGTTTCATCAGAGACCCTGAAGGAATTGTAAAGAATTTCCCAGTTGTTTTGTTTTGTTTTTGAAATTCCTTTTTAGAGTGGGTTTGAGCTGATTCTCGCTGCCATGTTTATGCCAGTCTAGACACACTTGATTCCCTTATGGAGACATATCAATACATAGGTTTTAAGATTCTTACTAGTCAGATATATTCCTCTGCGGGAAATATGGGGTTTTGAGACCCTTTCACTGAGGAAGGTGTAGGTCTTGTCTATTCCATAGTTGGTTTTTGGAACGGTACCTGTGCTTATATCAAACTCTGATTTTATGCATAACCCCAACTCTCCTTCCCCCTTAAGCAGGCATAAGAGTGTTTTCTAAATGTGAGACACTGTTCTCTTTCCTAACTCTGTTCAAGTGTACCCATGTTTACAGAATCTTCATAAGTGATATCTTATGATAAGTTTCTTTTTCTGTGTGACTTATTTCACTTAGAATCATCGTACCTGAATCCACCCATTTTGCTGCTACTGGTCTTATGACATTGATTTCATGGCTGAGGGATATTCCATCGTACATAAGTACCACAATTTTTTGAACCATTTTTATATTTCCTAGGATATTTATGGTGTACCCAAGTTGAGGTCCTTGTAAGCAGTGCAGCCCTAAATTTTGGGGTGGCTCTGTCTTATTGATTTTCAGTTTTCCCAAGGTATATTCCCTAGACTGGAAGTGCCCTTGGCTCTGTAGCTCTGTTCTTTACTTGTTTTAGGGAACACAATGTACTCCTCCAGAGAGGCAGTTGGCAATTTACATCCCGCCCATCAAAATAACAAGGCTCCCTGTTCTCCAGGGACTGTCTTGCCTTTCTGGTTTTTACACATTTTTGTGGATGTCCCTTTTGACCGGTGGGAAGTGATACTTCTTTGTAGTGCAGATTTGCATTGCCCACTTGCTTGCTTGGCCAAAAAGAGTGTATGCGTTTTCTCCTGAATATATTCAGGAGAAAACGCATACACCCTTTTTGGCCTAGTGCATCATTGTTGAAGTTGTGCCCCTCTTCCTGTGCTTTAAAGGCGATTCCAACGTACCTCTTGAAATCTGTTTCCTGCTATTCTGCCTCGCTTTCAAGTCCGCCTCGTTGCCTTCCCTCAACAGATTTTTGGACGATAGTTGTCCTTTATTACTCGGCCAGTTTGTGAAATGCTGTGCCCCTGAGCTCCATTTTTCAACTCGTTTTTGGTGAGCTGACCGCAAGTCCAAAATTTTGGTTCAGGACCTATACTGGTTCCCGGTGGGTGGCTGAGACTTTGGTTAATTCTTCTTCCTGCCGGGAAATTACAGCGATATGTGCCCGTGCAAATGCCTAACAGCTACTCTCTCATTGGTTCTCCCTCTTCCCTTTCATCCTCTGCCAAATTGGCAACCTGTGCGAACCAGGAGGTTAAAGGGGCAGTCTCTCCAAGTTGGGAGGTTCCTAGTAAAGCAGATGGAAAGTCAAACCGGAGCACCAGGAGAGGGACTATTCGTTGAGTTTTAGAAAACTTTCGTATTCACAGTGTGTCCGTTCTCTAGGTTTCCCGTACATGTTATAACTGTAGTAATATTCCCTTCAACCTGGAGAGTTGGGACCCATGGAATGGGTGCCAGGCATTTGTTCTTTAAAGGGTCTGCATTTGATCAACCAATCTCACCAATCCTCTCAGTCCCAAGTGTCCAGCCTTATGCCACATCCAGCTGTCATTGTAGATAGGGTCATTCCAGGTTTCATCAGAGACCCTGAAGGAATTTTAAAGAATTTCCCAGTTTTTTTGTTTTGTTTTTGAAATTCCTTTTTAGAGTGGGTTTGAGCTGATTCTCGCTGCCATGTTTATGCCAGTCTAGACACACTTGATTCCCTTATGGAGACATATCAATACATAGGTTTTAAGATTCTTACTAGTCAGATATATTCCTCTGCGGGAAATATGGGGTTTTGAGACCCTTTCACTGAGGAAGGTGTAGGTCTTGTCTATTCCATAGTTGGTTTTTGGAACGGTACCTGTGCTTATATCAAACTCTGGTTTTATGCATAACCCCACCTCTCCTTCCCCCTTAAGCAGGCATAAGAGTGTTTTCTAAATGTGAGACACTGTTCTCTTTCCTAACTCAGTTCAAGTGTAGCCATGTTTACAGAATCTTCATAAGTGATATCTTATGATAAGTTTCTTTTTCTGTGTGACTTATTTCACTTAGAATCATCGTACCTGAATCCACCCATTTTGCTGCTACTGGTCTTATGACATTGATTTCATGGCTGAGGGATATTCCATCGTATGTAAGTACCACAATTTTTTGAACCATTTTTATATTTCCTGGGATATTTAAGGTGTACCCAAGTTGAGGTCCTTGTAAGCAGTGCAGCCCTAAATTTTGGGGTGGCTCTGTCTTATTGATTTTCAGTTTTCCCAAGGTATATTCCCTAGACTGGAAGTGCCCTTGGCTCTGTAGCTCTGTTCTTTACTTGTCTTAGGGAACACAATGTACTCCTCCGGAGAGGCAGTTGGCAACTTACATCCCGCCCATCAGCATAACAATGCTCCCTGTTCTCCAGGGCCTGTCTTGCCTTTCTGGTTTTGACACATTTTTGTGGATGTCCCTTTTGACCGGTGGGAAGTGATACTTCTTTGTAGTGCAGATATGCATTGCCCACATGCTTGCTTGGCCAAAATGGGCGTATGCATTTTCTCCTGAATATATTCAGGAGAAAACGCATACGCCCTTTTTGGCCTAGTGCATCATTGTTGAAGTTGTGCCCCTCTTCCTGTGCTTTAAAGGCGATTCCAACGTACCTCTTGAAATCTGTTTCCTGCTATTCTGCCTCGCTTTCAAGTCCGCCTCGTTGCCTTCCCTCAACAGATTTTTGGACGATAGTTGTCCTTTATTACTCGGCTAGTTTGTGAAATGCTGTGTCCCTGAGCTCCATTTTTCAACTCGTTTTTGGTGAGCTGACCGCAAGTCCAAAATTGTGGTTCAGGACCTATACTGGTTCCCGGTGGGTGGCTGAGACTTTGGTTAATTCTTCTTCCTGCCGGGAAATTACAGCGAGATGTGCCCGTGCAAATGCCTAACAGCTACTCTCTCATTGGTTCTCCCTCTTCCCTTTCATCCTCTGCCAAATTGGCAACCTGTGCGAACCAGGAGGTTAAAGGGGCAGTTTCTCCAAGTTGGGAGGTTCATAGTAAAGCAGATGGAAAGTCAAACCGGAGAACCAGGAGAGGGACTATTCGTTGAGTTTTAGAAAACTTTCGTATTCACAGTGTGTCCGTTCTCTAGGTTTCCCGTACATGTTATAACTGTAGTAATATTACCTTCAACCTGGAGAGTTGGGACCCATGGAATGGGTGCCAGGCATTTGTGCTTTAAAGGGTCTGCATTTGCTCATCCAATCTCACCAATCCTCTCAGTCCCAAGTGTCCAGCCTTATGCCACATCAAGCTGTCATTGTAGATAGGGTCATTCCAGGTTTCATCAGAGACCCTGAAGGAATTGTAAAGAATTTCCCAGTTTTTTCGTTTTGTTTTTGAAATTCCTTTTTAGAGTGGGTTTGAGCTGATTCTCGCTGCCATGTTTATGCCAGTCTAGACACACTTGATTCCCTTATGGAGACATATCAATACATAGGTTTTAAGATTCTTACTAGTCAGATATATTCCTCTGCGGGAAATATGGGGTTTTGAGACCCTTTCACTGAGGAAGGTGTAGGTCTTGTCTATTCCATAGTTGGTTTTTGGAACGGTACCTGTGCTTATATCAAACTCTGGTTTTATGCATAACCCCACCTCTCCTTCCCCCTTAAGCAGGCATAAGAGTGTTTTCTAAATGTGAGACACTGTTCTCTTTCCTAACTCAGTTCAAGTGTAGCCATGTTTACAAAATCTTCATAAGTGATATCTTATGATAAGTTTCTTTTTCTGTGTGACTTATTTCACTTAGAATCATCGTACCTGAATCCACCCATTTTGCTGCTACTGGTCTTATGTCATTGATTTCATGGCTGAGGGATATTCCATCGTACGTAAGTACCACAATTTTTTGAACCATTTTTATATTTCCTGGGATATTTAAGGTGTACCCAAGTTGAGGTCCTTGTAAGCAGTGCAGCCCTAAATTTTGGGGTGGCTCTGTCTTATTGATTTTCAGTTTTCCCAAGGTATATTCCCTAGACTGGAAGTGCCCTTGGCTCTGTAGCTCTGTTCTTTACTTGTTTTAGGGAACACAATGTACTCCTCCAGAGAGGCAGTTGGCAATTTACATCCCGCCCATCAAAATAACAAGGCTCCCTGTTCTCCAGGGACTGTCTTGCCTTTCTGGTTTTTACACATTTTTGTGGATGTCCCTTTTGACCGGTGGGAAGTGATACTTCTTTGTAGTGCAGATTTGCATTGCCCACTTGCTTGCTTGGCCAAAAAGGGTGTATGCGTTTTCTCCTGAATATATTCAGGAGAAAACGCATACACCCTTTTTGGCCTAGTGCATCATTGTTGAAGTTGTGCCCCTCTTCCTGTGCTTTAAAGGCGATTCCAACGTACCTCTTGAAATCTGTTTCCTGCTATTCTGCCTCGCTTTCAAGTCCGCCTCGTTGCCTTCCCTCAACAGATTTTTGGACGATAGTTGTCCTTTATTACTCGGCCAGTTTGTGAAATGCTGTGCCCCTGAGCTCCATTTTTCAACTCGTTTTTGGTGAGCTGACCGCAAGTCCAAAATTTTGGTTCAGGACCTATACTGGTTCCCGGTGGGTGGCTGAGACTTTGGTTAATTCTTCTTCCTGCCGGGAAATTACAGCGATATGTGCCCGT
This sequence comes from Hyperoodon ampullatus, assembly GCF_949752795.1. Taxonomy (NCBI): domain Eukaryota; kingdom Metazoa; phylum Chordata; class Mammalia; order Artiodactyla; family Ziphiidae; genus Hyperoodon; species Hyperoodon ampullatus. Next base: position 166,277 of record NW_027640760.1, read on the forward strand.
GCAAATGCCTAACAGCTACTCTCTCATTGGTTCTCCCTCTTCCCTTTCATCCTCTGCCAAATTGGCAACCTGTGCGAACCAGGAGGTTAAAGGGGCAGTCTCTCCAAGTTGGGAGGTTCCTAGTAAAGCAGATGGAAAGTCAAACCGGAGCACCAGGAGAGGGACTATTCGTTGAGTTTTAGAAAACTTTCGTATTCACAGTGTGTCCGTTCTCTAGGTTTCCCGTACATGTTATAACTGTAGTAATATTCCCTTCAACCTGGAGAGTTGGGACCCATGGAATGGGTGCCAGGCATTTGTTCTTTAAAGGGTCTGCATTTGATCAACCAATCTCACCAATCCTCTCAGTCCCAAGTGTCCAGCCTTATGCCACATCCAGCTGTCATTGTAGATAGGGTCATTCCAGGTTTCATCAGAGACCCTGAAGGAATTTTAAAGAATTTCCCAGTTTTTTTGTTTTGTTTTTGAAATTCCTTTTTAGAGTGGGTTTGAGCTGATTCTCGCTGCCATGTTTATGCCAGTCTAGACACACTTGATTCCCTTATGGAGACATATCAATACATAGGTTTTAAGATTCTTACTAGTCAGATATATTCCTCTGCGGGAAATATGGGGTTTTGAGACCCTTTCACTGAGGAAGGTGTAGGTCTTGTCTATTCCATAGTTGGTTTTTGGAACGGTACCTGTGCTTATATCAAACTCTGGTTTTATGCATAACCCCACCTCTCCTTCCCCCTTAAGCAGGCATAAGAGTGTTTTCTAAATGTGAGACACTGTTCTCTTTCCTAACTCAGTTCAAGTGTAGCCATGTTTACAGAATCTTCATAAGTGATATCTAATGATAAGTTTCTTTTTCTGTGTGACTTATTTCACTTAGAATCATCGTACCTGAATCCACCCATTTTGCTGCTACTGGTCTTATGACATTGATTTCATGGCTGAGGGATATTCCATCGTATGTAAGTACCACAATTTTTTGAACCATTTTTATATTTCCTAGGATATTTAAGGTGTACCCAAGTTGATGTCCTTGTAAGCAGTGCAGCCCTAAATTTTGGGGTGGCTCTGTCTTATTGATTTTCAGTTTTCCCAAGGTATATTCCCTAGACTGGAAGTGCCCTTGGCTCTGTAGCTCTGTTCTTTACTTGTCTTAGGGAACACAATGTACTCCTCCGGAGAGGCAGTTGGCAACTTACATCCCGCCCATCAGCATAACAAGGCTCCCTGTTCTCCAGGGCCTGTCTTGCCTTTCTGGTTTTGACACATTTTTGTGGATGTCCCTTTTGACCGGTGGGAAGTGATACTTCTTTGTAGTGCAGATATGCATTGCCCACTTGCTTGCTTGGCCAAAAAGGGCGTATGCATTTTCTCCTGAATATATTCAGGAGAAAACGCATACGCCCTTTTTGGCCTAGTGCATCATTGTTGAAGTTGTGCCCCTCTTCCTGTGCTTTAAAGGCGATTCCAACGTACCTCTTGAAATCTGTTTCCTGCTATTCTGCCTCGCTTTCAAGTCCGCCTCGTTGCCTTCCCTCAACAGATTTTTGGACGATAGTTGTCCTTTATTACTCGGCTAGTTTGTGAAATGCTGTGTCCCTGAGCTCCATTTTTCAACTCGTTTTTGGTGAGCTGACCGCAAGTCCAAAATTGTGGTTCAGGACCTATACTGGTTCCCGGTGGGTGGCTGAGACTTTGGTTAATTCTTCTTCCTGCCGGGAAATTACAGCGAGATGTGCCCGTGCAAATGCCTAACAGCTACTCTCTCATTGGTTCTCCCTCTTCCCTTTCATCCTCTGCCAAATTGGCAACCTGTGCGAACCAGGAGGTTAAAGGGGCAGTTTCTCCAAGTTGGGAGGTTCATAGTAAAGCAGATGGAAAGTCAAACCGGAGAACCAGGAGAGGGACTATTCGTTGAGTTTTAGAAAACTTTCGTATTCACAGTGTGTCCGTTCTCTAGGTTTCCCGTACATGTTATAACTGTAGTAATATTCCCTTCAACCTGGAGAGTTGGGACCCATGGAATGTGTGCCAGGCATTTGTGCTTTAAAGGGTCTGCATTTGCTCATCCAATCTCACCAATCCTCTCAGTCCCAAGTGTCCAGCCTTATGCCACATCAAGCTGTCATTGTAGATAGGGTCATTCCAGGTTTCATCAGAGACCCTGAAGGAATTGTAAAGAATTTCCCAGTTTTTTCGTTTTGTTTTTGAAATTCCTTTTTAGAGTGGGTTTGAGCTGATTCTCGCTGCCATGTTTATGCCAGTCTAGACACACTTGATTCCCTTATGGAGACATATCAATACATAGGTTTTAAGATTCTTACTAGTCAGATATATTCCTCTGCGGGAAATATGGGGTTTTGAGACCCTTTCACTGAGGAAGGTGTAGGTCTTGTCTATTCCATAGTTGGTTTTTGGAACGGTACCTGTGCTTATATCAAACTCTGGTTTTATGCATAACCCCACCTCTCCTTCCCCCTTAAGCAGGCATAAGAGTGTTTTCTAAATGTGAGACACTGTTCTCTTTCCTAACTCAGTTCAAGTGTAGCCATGTTTACAAAATCTTCATAAGTGATATCTTATGATAAGTTTCTTTTTCTGTGTGACTTATTTCACTTAGAATCATCGTACCTGAATCCACCCATTTTGCTGCTACTGGTCTTATGTCATTGATTTCATGGCTGAGGGATATTCCATCGTACGTAAGTACCACAATTTTTTGAACCATTTTTATATTTCCTGGGATATTTAAGGTGTACCCAAGTTGAGGTCCTTGTAAGCAGTGCAGCCCTAAATTTTGGGGTGGCTCTGTCTTATTGATTTTCAGTTTTCCCAAGGTATATTCCCTAGACTGGAAGTGCCCTTGGCTCTGTAGCTCTGTTGTTTACTTGTTTTAGGGAACACAATGCACTCCTCCAGAGAGGCAGTTGGCAATTTACATCCCACCCATCAGCATAACAAGGCTCCCTGTTCTCCAGGGCCTGTCTTGCCTTTCTGGTTTTTACACAATTTTGTGGATGTCCCTTTTGACCCTTGGGAAGTGATACTTCTTTGTAGTGCAGATTTGCATTGCCCGCTTGCTTGCTTGGCCAAAAAGGGCGTATGCGTTTTCTCCTGAATATATTCAGGAGAAAATGCATACGCCCTTTATGGCCAAGTGCATCATTGTCGAAGTTGTGCCCCTCTTCCTGTGCTTTAAAGGCGATTCCAACGTACCTCTTGAAATCTGTTTCCTGCTATTCTGCCTCGCTTTCAAGTCCGCCTCGTTGCCTTCCCTCAACAGATTTTTGGACGATAGTTGTCCTTTATTACTCGGCCAGTTTGTGAAATGCTGTGCCCCTGAGCTCCATTTTTCAACTCGTTTTTGGTGAGCTGACCGCAAGTCCAAAATTTTGGGTCAGGACCTATACTGGTTCCCGGTGGGTGGCTGAGACTTTGGTTAATTCTTCTTCCTGCCGGGAAATTACAGCGATATGTGCCCGTCCAAATGCCTAACAGCTACTCTCTCATTGGTTCTCCCTCTTCGCTTTCATCCTCTGCCAAATTGGCAACCTGTGCGAACCAGGAGGTTAAAGGGGCAGTCTCTCCAAGTTGGGAGGTTGTTAGTAAAGCAGATGGAAAGTCAAACCGGAGCACCAGGAGAGGGACTATTCGTTGAGTTTTAGAAAACTTTCGTATTCACAGTGTGTCCGTTCTCTAGGTTTCCCGTACATGTTATAACTGTAGTAATATTCCCTTCAACCTGGAGAGTTGGGACCCATGGAATGGGTGCCAGGCATTTGTGCTTTAAAGGGTCTGCATTTGCTCATCCAATCTCACCAATCCTCTCAGTCCCATGTGTCCAGCCTTATGCCACATCCAGCTGTCGTTGTAGATAGGGTCATTCCAGGTTTCATCAGAGACCCTGAAGGAATTGTAAAGAATTTCCCAGTTTTTTCGTTTTGTTTTTGAAATTCCTTTTTAGAGTGGGTTTGAGCTGATTCTCGCTGCCATGTTTATGCCAGTCTAGACACACTTGATTCCCTTATGGAGACATATCAATACATAGGTTTTAAGATTCTTACTTGTCAGATATATTCCTCTGCAGGAAATATGGGGTTTTGAGTCCCTTTCGCTGAGGAAGGTGTAGGTCTTGTCTATTCCATAGTTGGTTTTTGGAACGGTACCTGTGCTTATATCAAACTCTGGTTTTATGCATAACCCCACCTCTCCTTCCCCCTTAAGCAGGCATAAGAGTGTTTTCTAAATGTGAGACACTGTTCTCTTTCCTAACTCAGTTCAAGTGTAGCCATGTTTACAGAATCTTCATAAGTGATATCTTATGATAAGTTTCTTTTTCTGTGTGACTTATTTCACTTAGAATCATCGTACCTGAATCCACCCATTTTGCTGCTACTGGTCTAATGACATTGATTTCATGGCTGAGGGATATTCCATCGTACGTAAGTACCACAATTTTTTGAACTATTTTTATATTTCCTGGGATATTTAAGGTGTACCCAAGTTGAGGTCCTTGTAAGCAGTGCAGCCCTGAATTTTGGGGTGGCTCTGTCTTATTGATTTTCAGTTTTCCCAAGGTATATTCCCTAGACTGGAAGTGCCCTTGGCTCTGTAGCTCTGTTGTTTACTTGTTTTAGGGAACACAATGCACTCCTCCAGAGAGGCAGTTGGCAATTTACATCTCACCCATCAGCATAACAAGGCTCCCTGTTCTCCAGGGCCTGTCTTGCCTTTCTGGTTTTTACACAATTTTGTGGATGTCCCTTTTGACCCGTGGGAAGTGATACTTCTTTGTAGTGCAGATTTGCATTGCCCGCTTGCTTGCTTGGCCAAAAAGGGCGTATGCGTTTTCTCCTGAATATATTCAGGAGAAAACGCATACGCCCTTTATGGCCAAGTGCATCATTGTCGAAGTTGTGCCCCTCTTCCTGTGCTTTAAAGTCTAATCCAATGTACCTCTTGAAATCTGTTTCCTGCTATTCTGCCTCGCTTTCATGTCCGCCTCGTTGCCTTCCCTCAACAGATTTTTGGACGATAGTTGTCCTTTATTACTCGGCCAGTTTGTGAATTGCTGTGCCCCTGAGCTCCATTTTTCAACTCGTTTTTGGTGAGCTGACCGCAAGTCCAAAATTTTGGTTCAGGACCTATACTGGTTCCCGGTGGGTGGCTGAGACTTTGGTTAATTCTTCTTCCTGCCGGGAAATTACAGTGATATGTGCCCGTCCAAATGCCTAACAGCTACTCTCTCATTGGTTCTCCCTCTTCCCTTTCATGCTCTGCCAAATTGGCAACCTGTGCGAACCAGGAAGTTAAAGGGGCTGTCTCTCCAAGTTGGGAGGTTGATAGTAAAGCACATGGAAATTCAAACCGGAGCAGCAGGAGAGGGACTATTCGTTGAGTTTTAGAAACCTTTTGTATTCACAGGGTGTCCGTTCTCTAGGTTTCCCATACATGTTATAACTGTAGTAATATTCCCTTCAACCTGGAGAGTTGGGACCCATGGAATGTGTGCCAGGCATTTGTGCTTTAAACGGTCTGCATTTGCTCACCCAATCTCACCAATCCTCTCAGTCCCAAGTGTCCAGCCTTATGCCACATCCAGCTGTCGTTGTAGATAGGGTCATTCCAGGTTTCATCAGAGACCCTGAAAGAATTGTAATGAATTTCCCAGTTTTTTTGTTTTGTTTTTGAAATTCCTTTTTATAGTGGGTTTGAGCTGATTCTCGCTGCCATGTTTATGCCAGTCTAGACACACTTGATTCCCTTATGGAGACATATCAATACATAGGTTTTAAGATTCTTACTAGTCAGATATATTCCTCTGCAGGAAATACGGGGTTTTGAGACCCTTTCACTGAGGAAGGTGTAGGTCTTGTCTATTCCATAGTTGGTTTTTGGAACGGTACCTGTGCTTATATCAAACTCTGGTTTTATGCATCACCCCACCTCTCCTTCCCCCTTAAGCAGGCATAAGAGTGTTTTCTAAATGTGAGACACTGTTCTCTTTCCTAACTCAGTTCAAGTGTAGCCATGTTTACAGAATCTTCATAAGTGATATCTTATGATAAGTTTCTTTTTCTGTGTGACTTATTTCACTTAGAATCATCGTACCTGAATCCACCCATTTTGCTGCTACTGGTCTTATGACATTGATTTCATGGCTGAGGGATATTCCATCGTATGTAAGTACCACAATTTTTTGAACCATTTTTATATTTCCTAGGATATTTAAGGTGTACCCAAGTTGAGGTCCTTGTAAGCAGTGCAGCCGTAAATTTTGGGGTGGCTCTGTCTTATTGATTTTCAGTTTTCCCAAGGTATATTCCCTAGACTGGAAGTGCCCTTGGCTCTGTAGCTCTGTTGTTTACTTGTTTTAGGGAACACAATGCACTCCTCCAGAGAGGCAGTTGGCAACTTACATCCCGCCCATCAGCATAACAAGGCTCCCTGTTCTCCAGGGCCTGTCTTGCCTTTCTGGTTTTGACACATTTTTGTGGATATCCCTTTTGACCGGTGGGAAGTGATACTTCTTTGTAGTGCAGATATGCATTGCCCACTTGCTTGCTTGGCCAAAAAGGGCGTATGCATTTTCTCCTGAATATATTCAGGAGAAAACGCATACGCCCTTTTTGGCCTAGTGCATCATTGTTGAAGTTGTGCCCCTCTTCCTGTGCTTTAAAGGCGATTCCAACGTACCTCTTGAAATCTGTTTCCTGCTATTCTGCCTCGCTTTCAAGTCCGCCTCGTTGCCTTCCCTCAACAGATTTTTGGACGATAGTTGTCCTTTATTACTCGGCTAGTTTGTGAAATGCTGTGTCCCTGAGCTCCATTTTTCAACTCGTTTTTGGTGAGCTGACCGCAAGTCCAAAATTGTGGTTCAGGACCTATACTGGTTCCCGGTGGGTGGCTGAGACTTTGGTTAATTCTTCTTCCTGCCGGGAAATTACAGCGAGATGTGCCCGTGCAAATGCCTAACAGCTACTCTCTCATTGGTTCTCCCTCTTCCCTTTCATCCTCTGCCAAATTGGCAACCAGTGCGAACCAGTAGGTTAAAGGGGCAGTTTCTCCAAGTTGGGAGGTTCATAGTAAAGCAGATGGAAACTCAAACCGGAGCACCAGGAGAGGGACTATTCGTTGAGTTTTAGAAAACTTTCGTATTCACAGTGTGTCCGTTCTCTAGGTTTCCCGTACATGTTATAACTGTAGTAATATTCCCTTCAACCTGGAGAGTTGGGACCCATGGAATGGGTGCCAGGCATTTGTGCTTTAAAGGGTCTGCATTTGCTCATCCAATCTCACCAATCCTCTCAGTCCCAAGTGTCCAGCCTTATGCCAAATCAAGCTGTCATTGTAGATAGGGTCATTCCAGGTTTCATCAGAGACCCTGAAGGAATTGTAAAGAATTTCCCAGTTTTTTTGTTTTGTTTTTGAAATTCCTTTTTAGAGTGGGTTTGAGCTGATTCTCGCTGCCATGTTTATGCCAGTCTAGACACACTTGATTCCCTTATGGAGACATATCAATACATAGGTTTTAAGATTCTTACTAGTCAGATATATTCCTCTGCAGGAAATACGGTGTTTTGAGTCCCTTTCACTGAGGAAGGTGTAGGTCTTGTCTATTCCATAGTTGGTTTTGGAACGGTACCTGTGCTTATATCAAACTCTGGTTTTATGCATAACCCCACCTCTCCTTCCCCCTTAAGCAGGCATAAGAGTGTTTTCTAAATGTGAGACACTGTTCTCTTTCCTAACTCAGTTCAAGTGTAGCCATGTTTACAGAATCTTCATAAGTGATATCTTATGATAAGTTTCTTTTTCTGTGTGACTTATTTCACTTAGAATCATCGTACCTGAATCCACCCATTTTGCTGCTACTGGTCTTATGACATTGATTTCATGGCTGAGGGATATTCCATCGTACGTAGGTACCACAATTTTTTGAACCATTTTTATATTTCCTGGGATATTTAAGGTGTACCCAAGTTGAGGTCCTTGTAAGCAGTGCAGCCCTAAATTTTGGGGTGGCTCTGTCTTATTGATTTTCAGTTTTCCCAAGGTTTATTCCCTAGACTGGAAGTGCCCTTGGCTCTGTAGCTCTGTTGTTTACTTGTATTAGGGAACACAATGCACTCCTCCAGAGAGGCAGTTGGCAATTTACATCCCACCCATCAGCATAACAAGGCTCCCTGTTCTCCAGGGCCTGTCTTACCTTTCTGGTTTTTACACAATTTTGTGGATGTCCCTTTTGACCCGTGGGAAGTGATACTTCTTTGTAGTGCAGATTTGCATTGCCCGCTTGCTTGCTTGGCCAAAAAGGGCGTATGCGTTTTCTCCTGAATATATTCAGGAGAAAACGCATACGCCCTTTTTGGCCAAGTGCATCATTGTCGAAGTTGGGCCCCTCTTCCTGTGCTTTAAAGGCGATTCCAACTTACCTATTGAAATCTTTTTCCTGCTATTCTGCCTCGCTTTCAAGTCCGCCTCGTTGCCTTCCCTCAACAGATTTTTGGACGATAGTTGTCCTTTATTACTCGGCCAGTTTGTGAATTGCTGTGCCCCTGAGCTCCATTTTTCAACTCGTTTTTGGTGAGCTGACCGCAAGTCCAAAATTTTGGGTCAGGACCTATACTGGTTCCCGGTGGGTGGCTGAGACTTTGGTTAATTCTTCTTCCTGCCAGGAAATTACAGTGATATGTGCCCATCCAAATGACTAACAGCTACTCTCTCATTGGTTCTCCCTCTTCCCTTTCATCCTGTGCCAAATTGGCAACGTGTGCGAACCAGGAAGTTAAAGGGGCTGTCTCTCCAAGTTGGGAGGTTGATAGTAAAGCACATGGAAAGTCAAACCGGAGCACCAGGAGAGGGACTATTCGTTGAGTTTTAGAAACCTTTCGTATTCACAGTGTGTCCGTTCTCTAGGTATCCCGTACATGTTATAACTGTAGTAATATTCCCTTCAACCTGGAGAGTTGGGACCCATGGAATGGGTGCCAGGCATTTGTTCTTTAAAGGGTCTGCATTTGATCAACCAATCTCATGAATCCTCTCAGTCCCAAGTGTCCAGCCTTATGCCACATCCAGCTGTCGTTGTAGATAGGGTCATTCCAGGTTTAATCAGAGACCCTGAAGGAATTGTAAAGAATTTCCCAGTTTTTTTTCTTTTGTTTTTGAAATTCCTTTTTAGAGTGGGTTTGAGCTGATTCTCGCTGCCATGTTTATGCCAGTCTAGACACACTTGATTCCCTTATGGAGACATATCAATACATAGGTTTTAAGATTCTTACTAGTCAGATATATTCCTCTGCGGGAAATATGGGGTTTTGAGACCCTTTCACTGAGGAAGGTGTAGGTCTTGTCTATTCCATAGTTGGTTTTTGGAACGGTACCTGTGTTTATATCAAACTCTGGTTTTATGCATAACCCCACCTCTCCTTTCCCCTTAAGCAGGCATAAGAGTGTTTTCTAAATGTGAGACACTGTTCTCTTTCCTAACTCAGTTCAAGTGTAGCCAAGTGTACTGAATCTTCATAAGTGATATCTTAAGATAAGTTTCTTTTTCTGTGTGACTTATTTCACTTAGAATCATCGTACCTGAATCCACCCATTTTGCTGCTACTGGTCTTATGACATTGATTTCATGGCTGAGGGATATTCCATCGTACGTAAGTACCACAATTTTTTGAACCATTTTTATATTTCCTGGGATATTTAAGGTGTACCCAAGTTGAGGTCCTTGTAAGCAGTGCAGCCCTAAATTTTGGGGTGGCTCTGTCTTATTGATTTTCAGTTTTCCCAAGGTATATTCCCTAGACTGGAAGTGCCCTTGGCTCTGTAGCTCTGTTCTTTACTTGTTTTAGGGTACACAATGTACTCCTCCAGAGAGGCAGTTGGCAACTTACATCCCACCCATCAAAATAACAAGGCTCCCTGTTCTCCAGGGACTGTCTTGCCTTTCTGGTTTTTACACATTTTTGTGGATGTCCCTTTTGACCGGTGGGAAGTGATACTTTTTGTAGTGCAGATTTGCATTGCCCACGTGCTTGCTTGGCCAGAAAGGGTGTATGCGTTTTCTCCTGAATATATTCAGGAGAAAATGCATACACCCTTTTTGGCCTAGTGCATCATTGTTGAAGTTGTGCCCCTCTTCCTGTGCTTTAAAGGCGATTCCAACGTACCTCTTGAAATCTGTTTCCTGCTATTCTGCCTCGCTTTCAAGTCCGCCTCGTTGCCTTCCCTCAACAGATTTTTGGACGATAGTTGTCCTTTATTACTCGGCCAGTTTGTGAAATGCTGTGCCCCTGAGCTCCATTTTTCAACTCGTTTTTGGTGAGCTGACCGCAAGTCCAAAATTTTGGTTCAAGACCTATACTGGTTCCCGGTGGGTGGCTGAGACTTTGGTTAATTCTTCTTCCTGCAGGGAAAATACAGCGATATGTGCCCGCCCAAATGCCTAACAGCTACTCTCTCATTGGTTCTCCCTCTTCCCTTTCATCCTCTGCCAAATTGCCAACGTGTGCGAACCAGGAGGTTAAAGGGGCAGTCTCTCCAAGTTGGGAGGTTCTTAGTAAAGCAGATGGAAAGTCAAACCGGAGCACCAGGAGAGGGACTATTCGTTGAGTTTTAGAAAACTTTCGTATTCACAGTGTGTCCGTTCTCTAGGTTTCCCGTACATGTTATAACTTTAGTAATATTCCCTTCAACCTGGAGAGTTGGGACCCATGGAATGGGTGCCAGGCATTTGTGCTTTAAAGGGTCTGCGTTTGCTCATCCAATCTCACCAATCCTCTCAGTCCCAAGTGTCCAGCCTTATGCCACATCCAGCTGTCGTTGTAGATAGGGTCATTTCAGGTTTCATCAGAGACCCTGAAGGACTTGTAAAGAATTTCCCAGTTTTTTCGTTTTGTTTTTGAAATTCCTTTTTAGAGTGGGTTTGAACTGATTCTCGCTGCCATGTTTATGCCAGTCTAGACACACTTGATTCCCTTATGGAGACATATCAATACATAGGTTTTAAGATTCTTACTAGTCAGATATATTCCTCTGCGGGAAATATGGGGTTTTGAGTCCCTTTCACTGAGGAAGGTGTAGGTCTTGTCTATTCCATAGTTGGTTTTTGGAACGGTACCTGTGCTTATATCAAACTCTGGTTTTATGCATAACCCCACCTCTCCTTCCCCCTTAAGCAGGCATAAGAGTGTTTTCTAAATGTGAGACACTGTTCTGTTTCCTAACTCAGTTCAAGTGTAGCCATGTTTACAGAATCTTCATAAGTGATATCTTATGATAAGTTTCTTTTTCTGTGTGACTTATTTCACTTAGAATCATCGTACCTGAATCCACCCATTTTGCTGCTACTGGTCTTATGTCATTGATTTCATGGCTGAGGGATATTCCATCGTACGTAAGTACCACAATTTTTTGAACCATTTTTATATTTCCTGGGATATTTAAGGTGTACCCAAGTTGAGGTCCTTGTAAGCAGTGCAGCCCTAAATTTTGGGGTGGCTCTGTCTTATTGATTTTCAGTTTTCCCAAGGTATATTCCCTAGACTGGAAGTGCCCTTGGCTCTGTAGCTCTGTTCTTTACTTGTTTTAGGGAACACAATGCACTCCTCCAGAGAGGCAGTTGGCAATTTACATCCCACCCATCAGCATAACAAGGCTCCCTGTTCTCCAGGGCCTGTCTTGCCTTTCTGGTTTTTACACAATTTTGTGGATGTCCCTTTTGACCCGTGGGAAGTGATACTTCTTTGTAGTGCAGATTTGCATTGCCCGCTTGCTTGCTTGGCCAAAAAGGGCGTATGCGTTTTCTCCTGAATATATTCAGGAGAAAACGCTTACGCCCTTTATGGCCAAGTGCATCATTGTCGAAGTTGTGCCCCTCTTCCTGTGCTTTAAAGGCGATTCCAACATACCTCTTGAAATCTGTTTCCTGCTATTCTGCCTCGCTTTCAAGTCGGCCTCGTTGCCTTCCCTCAACAGATTTTTGGACGATAGTTGTCCTTTATTACTCGGCCAGTTTGTGAATTGCTGTGCCCCTGAGCTCCATTTTTCAACTCGTTTTTGGTGAGCTGACGGCAAGTCCAAATTTTTGGTTCAGGACCTATACTGGTTCCCGGTGGGGGCTGAGACTTTGGTTAATTCTTCTTCCTGCCGGGAAATTACAGTGATATGTGCCCGTCCAAATGCCTAACAGCTACTCTCTCATTGGTTCTCCCTCTTCCCTTTCATCCTCTGCCAAATTGGCAACCTGTGCGAACCAGGAGGTTAAAGGGGCTGTCTCTCCATGTTGGGAGGATGATAGTAAAGCAGATGGAAAGTCAAATCCGAGCACCAGGAGAGGGACTATTCGTTGAGTTTTAGAAACCTTTCGTATTCACAGTGTGTCCGTTCTCTAGGTTTCCCGTACTTGTTATAACTGTAGTAATATTCCCTTCATCCTGGAGAGTTGGGACCCATGGAATGGGTGCCAGGCATTTGTGCTTTAAAGGGTCTGCATTTGCTCACCCAATCTCACCAATCCTCTCAGTCCCAAGTGTCCAGCCTTATGCCACATCCAGCTGTCGTTGTAGATAGGGTCATTTCAGGTTTCATCAGAGACCCTGAAGGAATTGTAAAGAATTTCCCAGTTTTTTCGTTTTGTTTTTGAAATTCCTTTTTAGAGTGGGTTTGAGCTGATTCTCGCTGCCATGTTTATGCCAGTCTAGACACACTTGATTCCCTTACGGAGACATATCAATACATAGGTTTTAAGATTCTTACTAGTCAGATATATTCCTCTGCGGGAAATATAGGGTTTTGAGTCCCTTTCACTGAGGAAGGTGTAGGTCTTGTCTTTTCCATAGTTGGTTTTTGGAACGGTACCTGTGCTTATATCAAACTCTGGTTTTATTCATCACCCCACCTCTCCTTCCCCCTTAAGCAGGCATAAGAGTGTTTTCTAAATGTGAGACACTGTTCTCTTTCCTAACTCAGTTCAAGTGTAGCCATGTTTCCAGGATCTTCATAAGTGATATCTTATGATAAGTTTCTTTTTCTGTGTGACTTATTTCACTTAGAATCATCGTACCTGAATCCACCCATTTTGCTGCTACTGGTCTTATGACATTGATTTCATGGCTGAGGGATATTCCATCATACGTAAGTACCACAATTTTTGGAACCATTTTTATATTTCCTGGGATATTTAAGGTGTACCCAAGTTGAGGTCCTTGTAAGCAGTGCATCCCTAAATTTTGGGGTGGCTCTGTCTTATTCATTTTCAGTTTTCCCAATGTATATTCCCTAGACAGGAAGTGCCCTTGGCTCTGTAGCTCTGTTGTTTACTTGTTTTAGGGAACACAATGCACTCCTCCAGAGAGGCAGTTGGCAATTTACATCCCGCCCATCAGCATAGCAAGGCTCCCTTTTCTCCAGGGCCTGTCTTGCCTTTCTGGTTTTTACACATTTTGTGGATGTCCCTTTTGACCGGTGGGAAGTGATACTTCTTTGTAGTGCAGATTTGTATTGCCCGCTTGCTTGCTTGGCCAAAAAGGGCGTATGAATTTTCTCCTGAATATATTCAGGAGAAAACGCATACACCCTTTTTGGCCAAGTGCATCATTGTCGAAGTTGGGCCCCTCTTCCTGTGCTTTAAAGGCGATTCCAACGTACCTCTTGAAATCTGTTTCCTGCTATTCTGCCTCGCTTTCAAGTCCGCCTCGTTGCCTTCCCTCAACAGATTTTTGGACGATAGTTGTCCTTTATTACTCGGCCAGTTTCTGAATTGCTGTGCCCCTGAGCTCCATTTTTCAACTCGTTTTTGGTGAGCTGACCGCAAGTCCAAAATTTTGGTTCAGGACCTATACTGGTTCCCGGTGGGTGGCTGAGACTTTGGTTAATTCTTCTTCCTGCCGGGAAATTACAGTGATATGTGCCCTTCCAAATGCCTGAGAGCTACTCTCTCATTGGTTCTCCCTCTTCCCTTTCATCCTCTGCCAAATTGGCAACCTGTGCGAACCAGGAGGTTAAAGGGGCTGTCTCTCCAAGTTGCGAGGTTGATAGTAAAGCAGATGGAAAGTCAAACCAGAGCACCAGGAGAGGGACTATTCGTTGAGTTTTAGAAACCTTTCGTATTCACAGTGTGTCCGTTCTCTAGGTTTCCCGTACATGTTATAACTGTAGTAATATTCCCTTCAACCTGGAGAGTTGGGACCCATGGAATGGGTGCCATGCATTATTGCTTTAAAGGGTCTCCATTTGCTCACCCAATCTCACCAATCCTCTCAGTCCCAAGTGTCCAGCCTTATGCCACATCCAGCTGTCGTTGTAGATAGGGTCATTCCAGGTTTCATCAGAGACCCTGATGGAATTTTAAAGAATTTCCCAGTTTTTTTGTTTTGTTTTTGAAATTCCTTTTTAGAGTGGGTTTGAGCTGATTCTCGCTGCCATGTTTATGCCAGTCTAGACACACCTGATTCCCTTACGGATACATATCAATACATAGGTTTTATGATTCTTACTAGTCAGATATATTCCTCTGTGGGAAATATGGGGTTTTGAGTCCCTTTCACTGAGGAAGGTGTAGGCCTTGTCTATTCCATAGTTGGTTTTTGGAAAGGTACCTGTGCTTATATCAAACTCTGGTTTTATGCATCACCCCACCTCTCCTTCCCCCTTAAGCAGGCATAAGAGTGTTTTCTAAATGTGAGACACTGTTCTCTTTCCTAACTCAGTTCAAGTGTAGCCATGTTTACAGGATCTTCATAAGTGATATCTTATGATAAGTTTCTTTTTCTGTGTGACTTATTTCACTTAGAATCATCGTACCTGAATCCACCCATTTTGCTGCTTCTGGTCTTATGACATTGATTTCATGGTTGAGGGATATTCCATCGTACATAAGTACCACAATTTTTTGAACCATTTTTATATTTCCTGGGATATTTAAGGTGTACCCAAGTTGAGTTCCTTGTAAGCAGTGCAGCCCTAAATTTTGGGGTGCCTCTGTCTTATTGATTTTCAGTTTTCCCAAGGTATATTCCCTAGACTGGAAGTGCCCTTGGCTCTGTAGCTCTGTTCTTTACTTGTTTTAGGGAACACAATGCACTCCTCCAGAGAGGCAGTTGGCAATTTACATCCCGCCCATCAGCATAACAAGGCTCCCTCTTCTCCAGGGCCTGTCTTACCTTTCTGGTTTTTACACATTTTGTGGATGTCCCTTTTGACCGGTGGGAATTGATACTTCTTTGTAGTGCAGATTTGCATTGCCCGCTTGCTTGCTTGGCCAAAAAGGGCGTATGCGTTTTCTCCTGAATATATTCAGCAGAAAACGCATACTCCCTTTTGGTCCAAGTGCGTCATTGTCCAAGTTGTGCCCCTCTTCCTGTGCTTTAAAGGCGATTCCAACGTACCTCTTGAAATCTGTTTCCTGCTATTCTGCCTCGCATTCAAGTCCGCCTCGTTGCCTTCCCTCAACAGATTTTTGGACGATAGTTGTCCTTTATTACTCGGCCAGTTTGTGAATTGCTGTGCCCCTGAGCTCCATTTTTCAACTCGTTTTTGCTGAGCTGACCGCAAGTCCAAAATTTTCGTTCAGGACCTATACTGGTTCCCGGTGGGTGGCTGAGACTTTTGTTAATTCTTCTTCCTGCCGGGAAATTACAGTGATATGTGCCCGTCCAAATGCCTAACAGCTACTCTCTCATTGGTTCTCCCTCTTCCCTTTCATCCTCTGCCAAATTGGAAACCTGTGCGAACCAGGAGGTTAAAGGGGCTTTCTCTCCAAGTTGGGAGGTTGATAGTAAAGCAGATGAAAAGTCAAAACGGAGCACCAGGAGACGGACTATTCGTTGAGTTTTAGAAACCTTTCGTATTCACAGTGTGTCCGTTCTCTAGGTTTTCCGTACATGTTATAGCTCTATTAATATTCCCTTCAACCTGGAGAGTTAGGACCCATGGAATGGGTGCCTTGCATTATTGCTTTAAAGGGTCTGCATTTGCTCACCCAATCTCAGCAATCCTCTCAGTCCCAAGTGTCCAGCCTTATGCCACATCCAGCTGTCATTGTAGATAGGGTCATTCCAGGTTTCATCAGAGACCCTGAAGGAATTGTAAAGAATTTCCCAGTTTTTTTGTTTTGTTTTTGAAATTCCTTTTTATAGTGGGTTTGAGCTGATTCTCGCTGCCATGTTTATGCCAGTCTAGACACACTTGATTCCCTTACGGAGACATATCAATACATAGGTTTTAAGATTCTTACTAGTCAGATATATTCCTCTGCGGGAAATATGGGGTTTTGAGACCCTTTCACTGAGGAAGGTGTAGGTCTTGTCTATTCCATAGTTGGTTTTTGAACGGTACCTGTGCTTATATCAAACTCTGGTTTTATGCATCACTCCACCTCTCCTTCCCCCTTAAGCAGGCATAAGATTGTTTTCTAAATGTGAGACACTGTTCTCTTTCCTAACTCAGTTCAAGTGTAGCCATGTTTACAGGATCTTCATAAGTGATATCTTATGATAAGTTTCTTTTTCTGTGTGACTTATTTCACTTAGAATCATAGTACCTGAATCCACCCATTTTGCTGCTTCTGGTCTTATGATATTGATTTCATGGCTAAGGGATTTTCCATCGTACGTAAGTACCACAATTTTTTGAACCATTTTTATATTTCCTGGGATATTTAAGGTGTACCCAAGTTGAGGTCCTTGTAAGCTGTGCAGCCCTAAATTTTGGGGTGGCTTTGTCTTATTGAATTTCAGTTTTCCCAAGGTATATTCCCTAGACTGGAAGTGCCCTTGGCTCTGTAGCTCTGTTGTTTACTTGTTTTAGGGAACACAATGCACTCCTCCAGAGAGGCAGTTGGCAATTTACATCCCGCCCATCAGCATAACAAGGCTCCCTCTTCTCCAGGGCCTGTCTTGCCTTTCTGGTTTTTACATATTTTGTGGATGTCCCTTTTGACCGGTGGGAAGTGATACTTCTTTGTAGTGCAGATTTGTATTGCCCGCTTGCTTGCTTGGCCAAAATGGGCGTATGAATTTTCTCCTGAATATATTCAGGAGAAAACGCATACGCCCTTTTTGGCCAAGTGCATCATTGTCGAAGTTGGGCCCCTCTTCCTGTGCTTTAAAGGCGATTCCAACGTACCTCTTGAAATCTGTTTCCTGCTATTCTGCCTCGCTTTCAAGTCCGCCTCGTTGCCTTCCCTCAACAGATTTTTGGACGATAGTTGTCCTTTATTACTCGGCCAGTTTCTGAATTGCTGTGCCCCTGAGCTCCATTTTTCAACTCGTTTTTGGTGAGCTGACCGCAAGTCCAGAATTTTGGTTCAGGACCTATACTGGTTCCCGGTGGGTGGCTGAGACTTTGGTTAATTCTTCTTCCTGCCGGGAAATTACAGTGATATGTGCCCTTCCAAATGCCTGAGAGCTACTCTCTCATTGGTTCTCCCTCTTCCCTTTCAACCTCTGCCAAATTGGCAACGTGTGCGAACCAGGAGGTTAAAGGGGCTGTCTCTCCAAGTTGGGAGGTTGATAGTAAAGCAGATGGAAAGTCAAACCAGAGCACCAGGAGAGGGACTATTCGTTGAGTTTTAGAAACCTTTCGTATTCACAGTGTGTCCGTTCTCTAGGTTTCCCGTACATGTTATAACTGTAGTAATATTCCCTTCAACCTGGAGAGTTGGGACCCATGGAATGGGTGCCATGCATTATTGCTTTAAAGGGTCTCCATTTGCTCACCCAATCTCACCCATCCTCTCAGTCCCAAATGTCCAGCCTTATGCCACATCCAGCTGTCGTTGTAGATAGGGTCATTCCAGGTTTCATCAGAGACCCTGAAGGAATTTTAAAGAATTTTCCAGTTTTTTTGTTTTGTTTTTGAAATTCCTTTTTATAGTGGGTTTGAGCTGATTCTCGCTGCCATGTTTATGCCAGTCTAGACACACCTGATTCCCTTACGGAGACATATCAATACATAGGTTTTATGATTCTTACTAGTCAGATATATTCCTCTGTGGGAAATATGGGGTTTTGAGTCCCTTCACTGAGGAAGGTGTAGGCCTTGTCTATTCCATAGTTGGTTTTTGGAACGGTACCTGTGCTTATATCAAACTCTGGTTTTATGCATCACCCCACCTCTCCTTCCCCCTTAAGCAGGCATAAGAGTGTTTTCTAAATGTGAGACACTGTTCTCTTTCCTAACTCAGTTCAAGTGTAGCCATGTTTACAGGATCTTCATAAGTGATATCTTATGATAAGTTTCTTTTTCTGTGTGACTTATTTCACTTAGAATCATCGTACATGAATCCACCCATTTTGCTGCTTCTGGTCTTATGACATTGATTTCATGGCTGAGGGATATTCCATCGTACGTAAGTACCACAATTTTTTGAACCATTTTTATATTTCCTGGGATATTTAAGGTGTACCCAAGTTGAGGTCCTTGTAAGCAGTGCAGCCCTAAATTTTGGGGTGCCTCTGTCTTATTGATTTTCAGTTTTCCCAAGGTATATTCCCTAGACTGGAAGTGCCCTTGTCTCTGTAGCTCTGTTCTTTACTTGTTTTAGGGAACACAATGCACTCCTCCAGAGAGGCAGTTGGCAATTTACATCCCGCCCATCAGCATAACAAGGCTCCCTGTTCTCCAGGGCCTGTCTTGCCTTTCTGGTTTTTACATATTTTGTGGATGTCCCTTTTGACCGGTGGGAAGTGATACTTCTTTGTAGTGCAGATTTGCATTGCCCGCTTGCTTGCTTGGCCAAAAAGGGCGTATGCGTTTTCTCCTGAATATAATCAGGAGAAAACGCATACGCCCTTTTTGGCCAAGTGCATCATTGTCGAAGTTGTGCCCCTCTTCCTATGCTTTAAAAGCGATTCCAACGTACCTCTTGAAATCTGTTTCCTGCTATTCTGCCTCGCATTCAAGTCAGCCTCGTTGCCTTCCCTCAACAGAATTTTGGACAATAGTTGTCCTTTATTACTCGTCCAGTTTGTGAATTGCTGTGCCCCTGAGCTCCGTTTTTCAACTCGTTTTTGGTGAGCTGACCGCAAGTCCAAAATTTTGGTTCAGGTCCTATACTGGTTCCCGGTGGGTGGCTGAGATTTTGGTTAATTTTTCTTCCTGCCGGGAAATGACAGTGATAAGTGCCCGTCCAAATGCCTAACAGCTACTCTCTCATTGGTTCTCCCTCTTCCCTTTCATCTTCTGCCAAATTGGCAACCTGTGCGAACCAGGAGGTTAAAGGGGTTGTCTCTCCAAGTTGGGAGGTTGATAGTAAAGAAGATGGAAAGTCAAACCGGAGCACCAGGAGAGGGACTATTCGTTGAGTTTTAGAAACCTTTCGTATTCACAGTGTGTCCGTTCTCTAGGTTTCCCGTACATGTTATAGCTGTAGTAATATTCCCTTCAACCTGGAGAGTTGGGACCCATGATATGGGTGCCAGGCATTTGTGCTTTAAAGGGTCTGCATTTGCTCACCCTATCTCACCAATCGTCTCAGTCTCAAGTGTCCCTCCTTATGCCACATCAAGCTGTCATTGTAGATAGGGTCATTCCAGGTTTCATCAGAGACCCTGAAGGAATTGTAAAGAATTTCCATGTTTTTTTGTTTTGTTTTTGAAATTCCTTTTTATAGTGGGTTTGAGCTGATTCTCGCTGCCATGTTTATGCCAGTCTAGACACACTTGATTCCCTTACGGAGACATATCAATACATAGGTTTTAAGATTCTTACTAGTCAGATATATTCCTCTGCGGGAAATATGGGGTTTTGAGTCCCTTTCACTTAGGAAGGTGTAGGCCTTGTCTATTCCATAGTTGGTTTTTGGAACGGTACCTTTGCTTATATCATACTCTGGTTTTATGCATAACCCCACCTCTCCTTCCCCCTTAAGCAGGCATAAGAGTGTTTTCTAAATGTGAGACACTGTTCTCTTTCCTAACTCAGTTCAAGTGTAGCCATGTTTACAGGATCTTCATAAGTGATATCTTATGATAAGTTTCTTTTTCTGTGTGACATATTTCACTTAGAATCATCGTACCTGAATCCACCCATTTTGCTGCTACTGGTCTTATGACATTGATTTCATGCCTGAGGGATATTCCATCGTATGTAAGTACCAGAATTTTTTGAACCATTTTTATATTTCCTGGGATATTTAAGTTGTACCCAAGTTGAGGTCCTTGTAAGCAGTGCAGCCCTAAATTTTGGGGTGGCTCTGTCTTATTGATTTTCAGTTTTCCCAAGGTATATTCCCTAGACTGGAAGTGTCCTTGGCTCTGCAGCTCTGTTCTTTACTTGTTTTAGGGAACACAATGTACTCCTCCAGAGAGGCAGTTGGCAATTTACATCCCGCCCATCAGCATAACAAGGCTCCCTGTTCTCCAGGGCCTGTCTTGCCTTTCTGGTTTTTACACATTTTGTGGATGTCCCTTTTGACAGGTGGGAAGTGATACTTCTTTGTAGTGCAGATTTGCATTGCCCGCTTGCTTGCTTGGCCAAAAAGGGTGTATGCGTTTACTCCTGAATATATTCAGGAGAAAACCCATATGCACTTTTTGGCCAAGTGCATCATTGTCAAAGCTGTGCCCCTCTTCCTGTGCTTTAAAGGCGATTCCAACGTACCTCTTGAAATCTGTTTCCTGCTATTCTGCCTCGCTTTCAAGTCCGCCTCGTTGCCTTCCCTCAACAGATTTTTGGACGATAGTTGTCCTTTATTACTCGGCCTGTTTGTGAATTGCTGTGCCCCTGAGCTCCATTTTTCAACTCGTTTTTGGTGAGCTGACCGCAAATCCTAAATTTTGGTTTAGGACCTACACTGGTTCCCAGTGGGTGGCTGAGACTTTGGTTAATTCTTATTCCTGCCGGGAAATTACAGTGATATGTGCCCGTCCAAATGCCTAACAGCTACTCTCTCATTGGTTCTCCCTCTTCCCTTTCATCCTCTGCCAAATTGGCAACCTGTGCGAACCAGGAGGTTAAAGGGGCGGTCTCTCCAAGTTGGGAGGTTCATAGTAAAGCAGATAGAAAGTCAAACCGGAGCAACAGGAGAGGGAGTATTCGTTGAGTTTTAGAAACCTTTCGTATTCACAGTGTGTCCGTTCTCTAGGTTTCCCGTACTTGTTATAGCTGTAGTAATATTCCCTTAAACCTGGAGAGTTGGGACCCATGGAATGGGTGCCAGGCATTTGTGCTTTAAAGGGTCTTCATTTGCTCACCCAATCTCACCAATCGTCTCAGTCCCAAGTGTCCCTCCTTATGCCACATCCAGCTGTCATTGTAGATAGGGTCATTCCAGGTTTCATCAGAGACCCTGAAGGAATTGTAAAGAATTTCCCAGTTTTTTTGTTTTGTTTATGAAATTCCTTTTTATAGTGCGTGTGAGCTGATTCTCGCTGCCATGTTTCTGTGAGTCTAGACACACTTGATTCCCTTACGGAGACATATCAATACATATGTTTTAAGATTCTTACTAGTCAGATATGTTCCTCTGCGGGAAATATGGGGTTTTGAGTCCCTTTCACTGAGGAAGGTGTAGGTCTTGTCTATTCCATAGTTGGTTTTTGGAACGGTACCTGTGCTTATATCAAACTCTGGTTTTATGCATCACCCCACCTCTCCTTCCCCCTTAAGCAGGCATAAGAGTGTTTTCTAAATGTGAGACACTGTTCTCTTTCCTAACTCAGTTCAAGTGTAGCCATGTTTACAGGATCTTCATAAGTGATATCTTATGATAAGTTTCTTTTTCTGTGTGACTTATTTCACTTAGAATCATCGTACCTTAATCCACCCATTTTGTTGCTACTGGTCTTATGACATTGATTTCATGCCTGAGGGATATTCCATCGTACATAAGTACCACAAATTTTTGAACCATTTTTATATTTCCTGGGATATTTAAGGTGTACCCAAGTTGAGGTCCTTGTAAGCAGTGCAGCCCTAAATTTTGGGGTGGCTCTGTCTTATTCATTTTCAGTTTTCCCAAGGTATATTCCCTATACTGGAAGTGCCCTTGGCTCTGTAGCTCTGTTCTTTACTTGTTTTAGGGAACACAATGTACTCCTCCAGAGAGGCAGTTGGCAATTTACATCCCGCCCATCAGCATAACAAGGCTCCCTGTTCTCCAGGGCCTGTCTTGCCTTTCTGGTTTTTACACATTTTGTGGATGTTCCTTTTGACCGGTGGGAAGTGATACTTCTTTGTAGTGCAGATTTGCATTGCCCGCTTGCTTGCTTGGCCAAAAAGGGCGTATGCGTTTTCTCCTGAATATATTCAGGAGAAAACGCATATGCCCTTTTTTGCCAAGTGCATCATTGTCGAAGTTGTGCCCCTCTTCCTGTGCTTTAAAGGCGATTCCAACGTACCTCTTGAAATCTGTTTCCTGCTATTCTGCCTCGCTTTCAAGTCTGCATCGTTGCCTTCCCTCATCAGATTTTTGGACGATAGTTGTCCTTTATTACTCGGTCAGTTTGTGAATTGCTGTGACCCTGAGCTCCATTTTTCAACTCTTTTTTGGTGAGCTGACAGCAAGTCAAAATTTTGGTTCAGGACCTATACTGGTTCCCGGTGGGTGGCTGAGACTTTGGTTAATTCTTCTTCCTGCCGGGAAATTACAGTGATATGTGCCCGTCCAAATGCCTAACAGCTACTCTCTCATTGGTTCTCCCTCTTCCCTTTCATCCTCTGCCAAATTGGAAACCTGTGCGAACCAGGAGGTTAAAGGGGCTGTCTCTCCAAGTTGGGAGGTTGATAGTAAAGCAGATGGAAAGTCAAACCGGAGCACCAGGAGAGGGACTATTCGTTGAGTTTTAGAAACCTTTCGTATTCACAGTGTGTCCGTTCTCTAGGATTCCCATACATGTTATAGCTGTAGTAATATTCCCTTCAACTTGGAGAGTTGGGACCCATGGAATGGGTGCCATGCATTATTGCTTTAAAGGGTCTGCATTTGCTCACCCAATCTCACCAATCCTCTCAGTCCCAAGTGTCCAGCCTTATGCCACATCCAGCTGTCGTTGTAGATAGGGTCTTTCCAGGTTTCATCAGAGACCCTGAAGGAATTGTAAAGAATTTCCCAGTTTTTTTGTTTTGTTTTTGAAATTCCTTTTCATAGTGGGTTTGAGCTGATTCTCGCTGCCATGTTTATGCCAGTCTAGACACACTTGATTCCCTTAGGGAGACATATCAATACATAGGTTTTAAGATTCTTACTAGTCAGATATATTCCTCTGCGGGAAATATGGGGTTTTGAGTCCCTTTCACTGAGGAAGGTGTAGGCCTTGTCTATTCCATAGTTGGTTTTTGGAACGGTACCTGTGCTTATATCAAACTCTGGTTTTATGCATCACCCCACCTCTCCTTCCCCCTTAAGCAGGCATAAGAGTGTTTTCTAAATGTGAGACACTGTTCTCTTTCCTAACTCAGTTCAAGTGTAGCCATGTTTACAGGATCTTCATAAGTGATATCTTATGATAAGTTTCTTTTTCTGTGTGACTTATTTCACTTAGAATCATCGTACCTGAATCCACCCATTTTGCTGCTACTGGTCTTATGACATTGATTTCATGGCTGAGGGATATTCCATCGTACGTAAGTACCACAATTTTTTGAACCATTTTTATATTTCCTGGGATATTTAAGGTGTACCCAAGTTGAGGTCCTTGTAAGCAGTGCAGCCCTAAATTTCGGGGTGGCTCTGTCTTATTCATTTTCAGTTTTCCCAAGGTATACTCCCTAGATTGGAAATGCCCTTGGCTCTGTATCTCTGTTGTTTACTTGTTTTAGGGAACACAATGCACTCCTACAGGGAGGCAGTTGGCAATTTACATCCCGCCCATCAGCATAACAAGGCTCCCTGTTCTCCAGGGCCTGTCTTGCTTTCTGCTTTTTACACATTTTGAGGATGTCCCTTTTGACCGGTGGGAAGCGATACTTCTTTGTAGTGCAGATTTGCATTGCCCGCTTGCTTGCTTGGCCAAAAAGGGCGTATGCGTTTTCTCCTGAATATATTCAGGAGAAAACGCATACGCCCTTTTTGGCCAAATGCATCATTGTCGAAGTTGTGCCCCTCTTCCTGTGCTTTAAAGGCGATTCCAACGTACCTCTTGAAATCTGTTTCCTGCTATTCTGCCTCACTTTCAAGTCCGCCTCGTTGCCTTCCCTCAACAGATTTTTGGACGATAGTTGTCCTTTATTTCTCGGCCAGTTTTTGATTTGCTGTGACCTTGAGCTCCATTTTTCAACTCGTTTTTGGTGAGCTGACCGCAAGTCAAAATTTTGGTTCAGGACCTATACTGGTTCCCGGTGGGGGGCTGAGACTTTGGTTAATTCTTCTTCCTGCCGGGAAATTACAGTGATATGTGCCCGTCCAAATGCCTAACAGCTACTCTTTCATTGGTTCTCCCTCTTCCCTTTCATCCTCTGCCAAATTGGCAACCTGTGCGAACCAGGAGGTTAAAGGGGCTGTCTCTTCAAGTTGAGAGGTTGATAGTAAAGCAGATGGAAAGTCAAACCGGAGCACCAGGAGAGGGACTATTCGTTGAGTTTTAGAAACCTTTCGTATTCACAGTGTGTCCGTTCTCTTGGTTTTCCGTACATGTTATAGCTGTAGTAATATTCCCTTCAACCTGGAGAGTTGGGACCCATGGAATGGGTGCCATGATTTTTTACTTTAAAGGGTCTGCATTTGCTCAACCAATCTCACCAATCCTCTCAGTCCCAAGTGTCCAGCCTTATGCCACATCCAGCTGTCGTTGTAGATAGGGTCATTCCAGGTTTCATCAGAGACCCTGAAGGAATTGTAAAGAATTTCCCAGTTTTTTTGTTTTGTTTTTGAAATACCTTTTTACAGTGGGTTTGAGCTGATTCTCGCTGTCAAGTTTATGCCAGTCTAGACAGACTTGATTCCCTTACGGAGACATATCAATACATAGGTTTTAAGATTTTTACTAGTCAGATATATTCCTCTGTGGGAAATATGGGGTTTTGAGTCCCTTTCACTGAGGAAGGTGTAGGTCTTGTCTATTCCATAGTTGGTTTTTGGAATGGTACCTCTGCTTATATCAAACTCTGGTTTTATGCATCACCCCACCTCTCCTTCCCCCTTAAGCAGGCATAAGAGTGTTTTCTACATGTGAGACACTGTTCTCTTTCCTAACTCAGTACAAGTGTAGCCATGTTTACAGAATCTTCATAAGTGATATCTTATGATAAGTTTCTTTTTCTGTGTGACTTATTTCACTCAGAATTATCGTACCTGAATCCACCCATTTTGCTGCTACTGGACTTATGACATTGATTTCATGGCTGATGGATATTTCATCGTACGTAAGTACCACAATTTTTTGAACCATTTTTATATTTCCTGGGATATTTAAGTTGTACCCAAGTTGAGGTCCTTGTAAGCAGTGCAGCCCTAAATTTTGGGGTGGCTCTGTCTTATTCATTTTCAGTTTTCCCATGGTATATTCCGTAGACTGGAAGTGCCCTTGGCTCTGTAGCTCTGTTGTTTACTTGTTTTAGGGAACACAATGCACTCCTCCAGAGAGGCAGTTGGCAATTTACATCCCGCCCATCAGCATAACAAGGCTCCCTGTTCTCCAGGGCCTGTCTTGCCTTTCTGGTTTTTACACATTTTGTGGATGTCCCTTTTGACCGGTGGGAAGTGATACTTCTTTGTAGTGCAGATTTGCATTGCCCCCTTGCTTGCTTGGCCCAAAAGGGCGTATGCGTTTTCTCCTGAATATATTCAGGAGAAAACGCATACGCACTTTTTGGCCAAGTGCATCATTGTCGAAGTTGTGCCCCTCTTCCTGTGCTTTAAAGGCGATTCCAACGTACCTCTTGATATCTGTTTCCTGCTATTCTGCCTCGCTTTCAAGTCCGCCTCGTTGCCTTACCTCAACAGATTTTTGGACGATAGTTGTCCTTTATTACTCGGCCAGTTTGTGAATTGCTGTGACCCTGAGCTCCATTTTTCAACTCGTTTTTGGTGAGCTGACCGCAAGTCAAAATTTTGGTTCAGGATCTATACTGGTTCCCGGTGGGTGGCTGAGACTTTGGTTAATTCTTCTTCCTGCCGGGAAATTACAGTGATATGTGCCCGTCCAAATGCCTAACAGCTACTCTCTCATTGGTTCTCCCTCTTCCCTTTCATCCTCTGCCAAATTGGAAACCTGTGCGAACCAGGAGGTTAAAGGGGCTGTATCTTCAAGTACGGAGGTTGATAGTAAAGCAGATGGAAAGTCAAACCGGAGCACCAGGAGAGGGACTATTCGTTGAGTTTTAGAAACCTTTCCTATTCACAGTGTGTCCGTTCTCTATGTTTCCCGTACATGTTATAGCTGTAGTAATATTCCCTTCAACCTGGAGAGTTGGGACCCATGGAATGGGTGCCATGCATTATTGCTTTAAAGGGTCTGCATTTGCTCACCCAATCTCACCAATCCTCTCAGTCCCAAGTGTCCAGACTTATGCCTCATCCAGCTGTCGTTGTACATAAGGTCATTCTAGGTTTCATCAGAGACCCTGAAGGAATTGAAAAGAATTTCCCAGTTTTTTTGCTTTGTTTTTGAAATTCCTTTTTATAGTGGGTTTGAGCTGATTCTCGCTGCCATGTTTATGCCAGTCTAGACACACCTGATTCCCTTACGGAGACATATCAATACATAGGTTTTAAGATTCTTACTAGTCAGATATATTCTTCTGCGGGAAATATGGGGTTTTTAGTCCCTTTCACTGAGGAAGGTGTAGGTCTTGTCTATTCCATAGTTGGTTTTTGGAACGGTACCTGTGCTTATATCAAACTCTGGTTTTATGCATCACCCCACCTCTCCTTCCCCCTTAAGCAGGCATAAGAGTGTTTTCTAAATGTGAGACACTGTTCTCTTTCCTAACTCAGTTCAAGTGTAGCCATGTTTACAGGATCTTCATAAGTGATATCTTATGATAAGTTTCTTTTTCTGTGTGACTTATTTCACTTAGAATCATCGTACCTGAATCCACCCATTTTGCTACTACTGGTCTTATGACATTGATTTCATGGCTGAGGGATATTCCATCGTACGTAAGTACCACAATTTTTTGAACCATTTTTATATTTCCTGGGATATTTAAGGTGTACCCAAGTTGAGGTCCTTGTAAGCAGTGCAGCCCTAAATTTCGGGGTGGCTCTGTGTTATTCATTTTCAGTTTTCCCAAGGTATACTCCCTAGATTGGAAGTGCCCTTGGCTCTGTATCTCTGTTGTTTACTTGTTTTAGGGAACACAATGCACTCCTACATGGAGGCAGTTGGCAATTTACATCCCGCCCATCAGCATAACAAGGCTCCCTGTTCTCCAGGGCCTGTCTTGCCTTTCTGGTTTTTACACATTTTGTGGATGTCCCTTTTGACCGGTGGGAAGCGATACTTCTTTGTAGTGCAGATTTGCATTGCCCGCTTGCTTGCTTGGCCAAAAAGGGCGTATGCGTTTTCTCCTGAATATATTCAGGAGAAAACGCATACGCCCTTTTTGGCCAAGTGCATCATTGTCGAAGTTGTGCCCCTCTTCCTGTGCTTTAAAGGCGATTCCAACGTACCTCTTGAAATCTGTTTCCTGCTATTCTGCCTCGCTTTCAAGTCCGCCTCGTTGCCTTCCCTCAACAGAATTTTGGACAATAGTTGTCCTTTATTACTCGTCCAGTTTGTGAATTGCTGTGCCCCTGAGCTCCGTTTTTCAACTCATTTTTGGTGAGCTGACCGCAAGTCCAAAATTTTGGTTCAGGACCTATACTGTTTCCCGGTGGGGGGCTGAGACTTTGGTTAATTCTTCTTCCTGCCGGGAAATTACAGTGATATGTGCCCGTCCAAATGCCTAACAGCTACTCTCTCATTGGTTCTCCCTCTTCCCTTTCATCCTCTGACAAATTGGCAACCTGTGCGAACCAGGAGGTTAAAGGGGCGGTCTCTCCAAGTTGGGAGGTTCATAGTAAAGCAGATAGAAAGTCAATCCGGAGCACCAGGATAGGGAGTATTCGTTGAGTTTTAGAAACCTTTCGTATTCACAGTGTGTCCGTTCTCTAGGTTTCCCGTACTTGTTATAGCTGTAGTAATATTCCCTTAAACCTGGAGAGTTGGAACCCATGGAATGGGTGCCAGGCATTTGTGCTTTAAAGGGTCTGCATTTGCTCACCCAATCTCACCAATCGTCTCAGTCCCAAGTGTCCAGCCTTATGCCACATCCCACTGTCATTGTAGATAGGGTGATTCCAGGTTTCATCAGAGACCCTGAAGGAATTGTAAAGAATTTCCAAGTTTTTTTGTTTTGTTTTTGAAATTCCTTTTTATAGTGGGTTTGAGCTGATTCTCGCTGCCATGTTTCTGTCAGTCTAGACAGACTTGATTCCCTTACGGAGACATATCAATACATAGGTTTTAAGATTCTTACTAGTCAGATATTTTCCTCTGCGGGAAATATGGGGTTTTGAGTCCCTTTCACTGAGGAAGGTGTAGGTCTTGTCTATTCCATAGTTGGTTTTTGGAACGGTACCTGTGCTTATATCAAACTCTGGTTTTATGCATCACCCCACCTCTCCTTCCCCCTTAAGCAGGCATAAGAGTGTTTTCTAAATGTGAGACACTGTTCTCTTTCCTAACTCAGTTCAAGTGTAGCCATGTTTACAGGATCTTCATAAGTGATATCTTATGATAAGTTTCTTTTTCTGTGTGACTTATTTCACTTAGAATCATCGTACCTGAATCCACCTATTTTGCTGCTACTGGTCTTATGACATTGATTTCATGGCTGAGAGATATTCCATCGTACGTAAGTACCACAATTGTTTGAACCATTTTTATATTTCCTGGGATATTTAAGGTGTACCCAAGTTGAGGTCCTTGTAAGCAGTGCAGCCCTAAATTTCGGGGTGGCTCTGTCTTATTGATTTTCAATTTTCCCAAGGTATATTCCCTAGACTGGAAGTGCCCTAGGCTCTGTAGCTCTGTTGTTTACTTGTTTTAGGGAACACAATGCACTCCTCCAGAGAGGCAGCTGGCAATTTACATCCCGCCCATCAGCATAACAAGGCTCCCTGTTCTCCAGGGCCTGTCTTGCCTTTCTGGTTTTTACACATTTTGTGGATATCCCTTTTGACCGGTGGGAAGTGATACTTCTTTGTAGTGCAGATTTGCATTGCCCCCTTGCTTGCTTGGCCAAAAAGGGCGTATGCGTTTTCTCCTGAATATATTCAGGAGAAAACGCATACGCCCTTTTTGGCCAAGTGCATCATTGTCAAAGCTGTGCCCCTATTCCTGTGCTTTAAAGGTGATTCCAACGTACCTCTTGAAATCTGTTTCCTGCTATTCTGCCTCGCTTTCAAGTCCGCCTCGTTGCCTTCCCTCAACAGATTTTTGGACGATAGTTGTCCTTTATTACTCGTCCAGTTTGTGAATTGCTGTGCCCCTGAGCTCCATTTTTCAACTCGTTTTTGGTGAGCTGACCGCAAGTCAAAATTTTGGTTCAGGACCTATACTTGTTCCCGGTGGGTGGCTGAGACTTTGGTTAATTCTTCTTCCTGCCGGGAAATTACAGTGATATGTGCCCGTCCAAATGCCTAACAGCTACTCTCTCATTGGTTCTCCCTCTTCCCTTTCATCCTCTGCCAAATTGGAAACCTGTGCGAACCAGGAGGTTAAAGGGGCTGTCTCTCCAAGTTGGGAGGTTGATAGTAAAGCAGATGGAAAGTCAAACCGGAGCACCAGGAGAGGGACTATTCGTTGAGTTTTAGAAACCTTTCGTATTCACAGTGTGTCCGTTCTCTAGGATTCCCGTACATTTTATAGCTGTAGTAATATTCCCTACAACCTGGAGAGTTGGGACCCATGGAATGGGTGCCATGCATTTTTGCTTTAAAGGGTCTGCATTTGCTCACCCAATCTCACCAATCCTCTCAGTCCCAAGTGTCCAGCCTTATGCCACATCCAGCTGTCGTTGTAGATAGGGTCATTCCAGGTTTCATCAGAGACCCTGAAGGAATTGTAAAGAATTTCCAGGTTTTTTTTTTTTTTTTGAAATTCCTTTTTATAGTGGGTTTGAGCTGATTCTCGCTGCCATGTTTATGCCAGTCAAGACACACTTGATTCCCTTATGGAGACATATCAATACATAGGTTTTAAGATTCTTACTAGTCAGAAATATTCCTCTGTGGGAAATATGGGGTTTTGAGTCCCTATCACTGAGGAAGGTGTAGGCCTTGTCTATTCCATAGTTGGTTTTTGGAACGGTACCTGTGCTTATATCAAACTCTGGTTTTATGCATCACCCCACCTCTCCTTCCCCCTTAAGCAGGCATAAGAGTGTTTTCTAAATGTGAGACACTGTTCTCTTTCCTAACTCAGTTCAAGTGTAGCCATGTTTACAGGATCTTCATAAGTGATATCTTATGATAAGTTTCTTTTTCTGTGTGTCTTATTTCACTTAGAATCATCGTACCTGAATCCACCCATTTTGCTGCTACTGGTCTTATGACATTGATTTCATGGCTGAGGGATATTCCATCGTACGTAAGTACCACAATTTTTTGAACCATTTTTATATTTCCTGGGATATTTAAGGTGTACCCAAGTTGAGGTCCTTGTAAGCACTGCAGCCCTAGATTTCGGGGTGGCTCTGTCTTATTCATTTTCAGTTTTCCCAAGGTATACTCCCTAGATTGGAAGTGCCCTTGGCTCTGTATCTCTGTTGTTTACTTGTTTTAGGGAACACAATGAACTCCTACAGAGAGGCAGTTGGCAATTTACATCCCGCCCATCAGCATAACAAGGCTCCCTGTTCTCCAGGGCCTGTCTTGCCTTTCTGGTTTTTACACATTTTGTGGATATCCCTTTTGACCGGAGGGAAGCGATACTTCTTTGTAGTGCAGATTTGCATTGCCCGCTTGCTTGCTTGGCCAAAAAGGGCGTATGCGTTTTCTCCTGAATATATTCAGGAGAAAACGCATACGCCCTTTTTGGCCAAGTGCATCATTGTCGAAGTTGTGCCCCTCTTCCTGTGCTTTAAAGGCGATTCCAACGTACCTCTTGAAATCTGTTTCCTGCTATTCTGCCTCGCTTTCAAGTCCGCCTCGTTGCCTTCCCTCAACAGATTTTTGGACGATAGTTGTCCTTTATTACTCGGCCAGTTTTTGATTTGCTGTGACCCTGAGCTCCATTTTTCAACTCGTTTTTGGTGAGCTGACCGCAAGTCAAAATTTTGGTTCAGGACCTATACTGGTTCCCGGTGGGGGGCTGAGACTTTGGTTAATTCTTCTTCCTGCCGGGAAATTACAGTGATATGTGCCCGTCCAAATGCCTAACAGCTACTCTCTCATTGGTTCTCCCTCTTCCCTTTCATCCTCTGCCAAATTGGCAACCTGTGCGAACCAGGAGGTTAAAGGGGCTGTCTCTTCAAGTTGGGAGGTTGATAGTAAAGCAGATGGAAAGTCAAACCGGAGCACCAGGAGAGGGACTATTCGTTGAGTTTTAGAAACCTTTCGTATTCACAGTGTGTCCGTTCTCTAGGTTTCCCGTACATGTTATAGCTGTAGTAATATTCCCTTCAACCTGGAGAGTTGGGACCCATGGAATGGGTGCCATGCATTTTTGCTTTAAAGGGTCTGCATTTGCTCACCCAATCTCACCAATCCTCTCAGTCCCAAGTGTCCAGCCTTATGCCACATCCAGCTGTCGTTGTAGATAGGGTCATTCCAGGTTTCATCAGAGACCCTGAAGGAATTGTAAAGAATTTCCCAGTTTTTTTGTTTTGTTTTTGAAATACCTTTTTACCGTGGGTTTGAGCTGATTCTCGCTGTCAAGTTTATGCCAGTCTAGACAGACTTGATTCCCTTACGGAGACATATCAATACATAGCTTTCAAGATTTTTACTAGTCAGATATATTCCACTGTGGGTAATATGGGGTTTTGAGTCCCTTTCACTGAGGAAGGTGTAGGTCTTGTCTATTCCATAGTTGGTTTTTGGAACGGTACCTGTGCTTATATCAAACTCTGGTTTTATGAATCACCCCACCTCTCCTTCCCCCTTAAGCAGGCATAAGAGTGTTTTCTAAATGTGAGACACTGTTCTCTTTCCTAACTCAGTTCAAGTGTAGCCATGTTTACAGGATCTTCATAAGTGATATCTTATGATAAGTTTCTTTTTCTGTGTGACTTATTTCACTTAGAATCATCGTACCTGAATCCACCCATTTTGCTACTACTGGTCTTATGACATTGATTTCATGGCTGAGGGATATTCCATCGTACGTAATTACCACAATTTTTTGAACCATTTTTATATTTCCTGGGATATTTAAGTTGTACCCAAGTTGAGGTCCTTGTAAGCAATGCAGCCCTAAATTTTGGGGTGGCTCTGTCTTATTCATTTTCAGTTTTCCCATGGTATATTCCCTAGACTGGAAGTGCCCTTGGCTCTGTAGCTCTGTTGTTTACTTGTTTTAGGGAACACAGTGCACTCCTCCAGAGAGGCAGTTGTCAATTTACATCCCGCCCATCAGCATAACAAGGCTCCCTGTTCTCCAGGGCCTGTCTTGCCTTTCTGGTTTTTACACATTTTGTGGATGTCCCTTTTGACCGGTGGGAAGTGATACTTCTTTGTAGTGCAGATTTGCATTGCCCGCTTGCTTGCTTGGCCAAAAAGGGCGTATGCGTTTTCTCCTGAATATATTCTGGAGAAAACTCATACGCCCTTTCTGGCCAAGTGCATCATTGTCGAAGTTGTGCCCCTCTTCCTGTGCTTTAAAGGCGATTCCAACGTACCTCTTGAAATCTGTTTCCTGCTATTCTGCCTCGCTTTAAAGTCCGCCTCGTTGCCTTACCTGAACAGATTTTTGGACGATAGTTGTCCTTTATTACTCGGCCAGTTTGTGAATTGTTGTGCCCTTGAGCTCCATTTTTCAACTCGTTTTTGGTGAGCTGACCGCAAGTCAAAATTTTGGTTCAGGACCTATACTGGTTCCCGGTGGGTGGCTGAGACTTTGGTTAATTCTTCTTCCTGCTGGGAAATTACAGTGATATGTGCCCGTCCAAATGCCTAACAGCTACTCTCTCATTGGTTCTCCCTCTTCCCTTTCATCCTCTGCCAAAATGGAAACCTGTGCGAACCAGGAGGTTAAAGGGGCTGTATCTTCAAGTTCGGAGGTTGATAGTAAAGCAGATGGAAAGTGAAACCGGAGCACCAGGAGAGGGACTATTCGTTGAGTTTTAGAAACCTTTCCTATTCACAGTGTGTCCGTTCTCTATGTTTCCCGTACATGTTATAGCTGTAGTAATATTCCCTTCAACCTGGAGAGTTGGGACCCATGGAATGGGTGCCATGCATTATTGCTTTAAAGGGTCTGTATTTGCTCACCCAATCTCACCAATCCTCTCAGTCCCAAGTGTCCAGACTTATGCCTCATCCAGCTGTCGTTGTACATAAGGTCATTCTAGGTTTCATCAGAGACCCTGAAGGAATTGAAAAGAATTTCCCAGTTTTTTTGTTTTGTTTTTGAAATTCCTTTTTATAGTGGGTTTGAGCTGATTCTCGCTGCCATGTTTATGCCAGTCTAGACACACTTGATTCCCTTACGGAGACATATCAATACATAGGTTTTAAGATTCTTACTAGTCAGATATATTCTTCTGCGGGAAATATGGGGTTTTGAGTCCCTTTCACTGAGGAAGGTGTAGGACTTGTCTATTCCATAGTTGGTTTTTGGAACGGTACCTGTGCTTATATCAAACTCTGGTTTTATGCATCACCCCACCTCTCCTTCCCCCTTAAGCAGGCATAAGAGTGTTTTCTAAATGTGAGACACTGTTCTCTTTCCTAACTCAGTTCAAGTGTAGCCATGTTTACAGGATCTTCATAAGTGATATCTTATGATAAGTTTCTTTTTCTCTGTGACTTATTTCACTTAGAATCATCGTACCTGAATCCACCCATTTTGCTGCTACTGGTCTTATGACATTGATTTCATGGCTGAGGGATATTCCATCGTACGTAAGTACCACAATTTTTTGAACCATTTTTATATTTCCTGGGATATTTAAGGTGTACCCAAGTTGAGGTCCTTGTAAGCAGTGCAGCCCCAAATTTCGGGGTGGCTCTGTCTTATTCATTTTCAGTTTTCCCAAGGTATACTCCCTAGATTGGAAGTGCCCTTGGCTCTGTATCTCTGTTGTTTACTTGTTTTAGGGAACACAATGCACTCCTACAGGGAGGCAGTTGGCAATTTACATCCCGCCCATCAGCATAACAAGGCTCCCTGTTCTCCAGGGCCTGTCTTGCCTTTCTGGTTTTTAAACATTTTGTGGATGTCCGTTTTGACCGGTGGGAAGCGATACTTCTTTGTAGTGCAGATTTGCATTGCCCACCTGCTTGCTTGGCCAAAAAGGGCGTATGCGTTTTCTCCTGAATATATTCAGGAGAAAACGCATACGCCCTTTTTGGCCAAGTGCATCATTGTCGAAGTTGTGCCCCTCTTCCTGTGCTTTAAAGGCGATTCCAACGTACCTCTTGAAATCTGTTTCCTGCTATTCTGCCTCGCTTTCAATCCGCCTCGTTGCCTTCCCTCAACAGAATTTTGGACAATAGTTGTCCTTTATTACTCGTCCAGTTTGTGAATTGCTGTGCCCCTGAGCTCCGTTTTTCAACTCGTTTTTGGTGAGCTGACAGCAAGTCCAAAATTTTGGTTCAGGACCTATACTGGTTCCCGGTGGGTGGCTGAGTC